>NC_137032.1:29575072-29755072 GCF_032717465.1 Coenobita brevimanus | reverse complement strand
TGATAAGACATACACATGATACACATATGTGTCATTATTACAAAAAATACAAGAAAACCAATAACCAAGCACAAAACTGATAATAATACAAGAAAAGCAAAAACCAAGCACTGAATTGATAATATGTAAGTAAAATCATAATACATAAAGATTACATACAGAATACATATATAGCTCATTCATTTTACAAACAATGGTGCTTTCCTTGCTTTCCTCTTGGCAAAATTATGAAGCACAACATCGAGATCAAGAGATCTTGCAAGTTGAAACTCAATACTGGGTTTAGATAAGTCCACAAGTCGTGCTTGGGTCATTGTTGTTCGTAGAATATTTTTCATCAGCTTGAGCTTGCTCAACGAGCTCTCTGCAGAGGCGACAGTGGCAGGGATTGTTAGCAGAATGCACAGGCTTACATATACATTTGGGAAGAGCCCTTCTAGTCTGTACTTTGTCAAGCAATTCAAAAGCTGCAATGGGTTTAGTTGGTTCTGCCCAAAATCTGAGCGATGAACTGTTGGCAGGTGCCTCATTTCCATCACGATATCATGACTGTTATCGGCAGGATACTTATCTGCCAGTGATTTTGGTTTCAGTTCCAGCTCCTCTGCTGGTAGTGTTAGGTACTTCCAGAGGAAACTGAAGTTTTTAGAAATATTCTTGGCAGCTTTGAATCTAACAATCAGTCCACCAGTTTCATTATCCAGTAATACATAAAACACAGAAAATATGTTTCTTTAGGTGACTCATCTGCTTCATTTTGTTCTGATAAATCTGAATCAGCAGTGGCATCACCATCATCGTGAAAATTTTCCGTTTAGCTCCAGCTGCTTTACCACGTCCACGATACAGATTCACCTCGATGTCCAAGTTTGAAGCAACTAGCTTTGCTTCATTCCACATAGCTTTCCAGTTATTTCGGAGATGTCAATTCTACAAGCAAGCCCTCTATGTCTGACACTTCAACATCCAGTGTCGCATTTCTGGCTTGAATAACTTTATTGCAGATATCAGTTGGAACTAGGACTTTGTCCCATACAACAGACATTATCATACAAATGAAGGATGTCGCATAAGACAAAGCTCTATTAATTTCCGTTCTTGTTTTGGCAGTTAAGTTCAGCTCCAAGAGGTCTTCCAGTGCTAATTTGATGCCATGCAGGAGGGTTGCAAAAGGCTTCACATTTTCAACACGATTAGACCACCGTGTGCTAGATATGCCATGAAGAGAGCAGCCAATGCGATTCAACAATATTTCCCATCGCACTGGACTAGAGCTAAACAAGTTGTAAACAGTTTGCATAGTTCCAAAGTGTATGATGGCTTCAGGGATGCATTCTCCAGCATCAGTTCCACACAAGTTAAGTGTATGGCAACCACATGGTGAAAGTATAGCTGCCGGACATCGTTCAAGTATTTTTGCTCTTGCATCATTATATTTCCAGCCATGTTTCCCCCATTGTCGTAGGCCTGTGCTCAACAATCATAGAGTGGAATACCATGCTCTTGCAGTGTATCAACAACCATCTGAGCTATTTCATTTCCTCTTTTGTCACTACAGTCTACAAATTTGAGGAATCTTTCCACAGTATCAAATTGAGATTTATTCTGTATTACATAGCGCAGCAAGATTGTTGTTTGCTCAACATGCGATGAATCTGGTGTGGCATCAACTATTACTGCAAAGTACTTTGCAGTTGGTCTTTCTTGCAAAATGCGCTGTTTTACAAGATCGGATCACTCTGTAATTAACTTATTTTGAGAATCGGCAGAGGGGTAATGTATTTGCAGGCGCTTGTCTTTTTTCCTGTGAGTCTTTCACTTGTAATACATGTTCTTTTAAGATTGGATCCCAGAAAGACAACAACTCTCTTAGCCCCCACAAAATTTCCATTGCTTGTATCACCAATACGCTGGGAACGACCCCGAAAAGCAAGCCTATGTGTTCTTAGGAATAGTATAACATCAATGATTCTCTTCATAATATTGTACATTTGACAGATTCTGTTTCAGTTGATGCCTCCAGGAGATTATCAGCACCTCTGCCAGATGACAGGCTTCTTTCTAATTCACGCCAAGCTAGATAGCATCCCCTATGACTATTGCTTTTCTCATGTTCTGGGATGCGATCATACAATTTTCGCCATTTTCCAGCATCTGACCATCCTTCAGCTGATGACAGTGCAGACCTGGATGCTGTGCTGATGTTGCAACATACATTAATCCAAAATAATCTGCATGGAAAACAGTACAGTGCTTGTTTAAGTTGACTCCAGACAAGCCAATCTCGGACATGTTGCTCTCAGTTAACATTTCGAGATTTTAGGATGCTTTCTGGAAACACTTTGTTATCACTTTGTTATTTATGTCTTCAGGAAATGTTTTAGGATAGCCAATGTGACCTCTGACAACATAATTTTCTATGTCTAATTAGTAAGGACACTCTGTTGCGAGAAGTCCAACGTCAAGTCCAGTGTTACTTCCCACATCTTTCTCTTCACCAGTTTCTGCAGACACTGCACCCATTGCCTCGCTACCAGTTTCAACACTGACATCCACTCTTTTTTCCAAATCCTTATTCTTCTTATCCCTTCCACGCCCCAGATCCACATTTTTCTCATCCACCTTTTGTAGCAGATCCACATTAGGTTGAATTACTTCATCTGCCCTTTTTCCCAAATCCACATTTGCTTCATCTGTCTTTTGTTCCAAATCCACATATGCCTCTTCTTCTAAATTCACATTTATATATGTATCAGCTTCATCTCGTTCCCTTGGCCTTGTCACACCAACTTGGGCTTTTGGCCCAGGTCCTCCCTATTATTGAAAAACTCTATACAATAGAGGTTTTGATTTTTTTTTTTTTCAACATACTCTTGGGCCCTCCGAAGACCCCATGGGCCTTGGGGCAATGCACCGGCTGACCCCCCCTCTCGGTGGGCCTGCCAGAGTCTTCTACTTCATGGCAACGAAATCAACCAAAGAGACGGAATGCAAAACCAGTGAATGGCGCAAAGTACTTATGACATGCTAAATAACAACAGAGCTAACCAGTTACTTTAATCAGGGGGGATTATGCAATTAGTGTGTCTTTCTTGCCTGTTTAAACTTATGGTTCGAAAACTGTTAGTCTAACACACCCACCCCCTCAACCAACCTCCAACTCACCTACCCACCCACCCACCCACCCACACACACACACACACACACACACACACAACGTAGGCAGTCCAGAGTCTTCCAGTTCATAGCAAGGAAATCAACCGGAAAGACGGAATGTGAAACCAATGAATGGCGCAAAGTACTTGTGACACGCTAAATAACAACAGAGCTAACCAGTTTTTCTTTTTCTTTTTTTTTTGAATAAGAGAGCAGAGGAAGGAAAAACAAATGAATAAAAAAAACTAATCAATGCACCAGATTACTGGTGTCCTCTGTTCATAAAATATCGGTAACAGTTAGACTTGCACAGCTGTAGGTTGAAGTTTTGAGGGAAATAACCCTGGGGAGGCAAGTTCCAGAGAGATGCAGTTCAGGGAATGAAAGAATTCTGATAGGCAGAAGTTCTGCAGTATGGCTGAGTGACATTCCAGTCATGAGTGCTACCAGATGCCCATGTAGCACGAGGAAAGGCGTGGAGAGGTGGCACAATGGATGCAACTTCGACTGAGCATTTGCTATAAAAATATCTGTAAAATAATGCAAGGGAGGCAACATTCCTTCATACTTGTAGGGGAGGTAATTTATTAGTAATAACAGGGTTATTATTAATTCTAACACCTTTGTTCTGAATTTTGTCTAGTTGTTTTAATGCAACCTCTCAACATCCATTCCACAAGGGCGAGCAGTATTCAAGCTGAGAGCGCACATGACTCTTATAAGTTATAGCTAACTGTTCATCAGTGAAGAAGTTACGGACTCTGTACAATACTCCAAGTTTCTTTGAGGCGGTTTTAGCAAGTAGTCTGACATGAAAGGTCCAGCTGAAAGGCATTGTTAAGTGAGACACTGAGAATTTCAATACTTTTGGAGAATATTTGCAACATATACGAATCTGGCAATATCTGTCTATTAGTAAATTGTATATATCTAGTTTTACTAGCATTAAATGAGACAAGGCTGTTTTGTCCCCAATCACTGATCGTAGATAAGTCTTAATTTATGGAGATGACTGTACTGAGTTGAGAGTTGGAGATATCAGAGTTTGTAAATGGGTGTCTGAGTGTGAAGGAACTATGAAGTGTTGAGTCATCTGCATATGAATGGATGGGATTGTGGGTGACAGATAAGAGATCATTAATATGAACCAGGAACAGAGTTGGTGCCAGAACTGATCCCTGTGGCACGCCGGCGTTAATTGAGTGGAGATTGAAATATACATCATCTATTTTTACTCTTATTTTTCTGTTACTTTAATCAGGGGCAATTATACAATTAGTGTGTCCTTGCTTGTTTAAACTTATGGATTGAAAACTGTTAGTCTAACACACCCACCTCCACAACCAACCTCTCTTTCTCTCTCTCTCTCACACACACACACACACACACACACACACACACAATGTATCTCTCTCTCTCTCTCTCTCTCTCTCGATTGATAGATAGATTGATAGATAGATAGATAAACAGATAGTTTGAGAGGCAGATATATATAGATAGATGGACAGATAAATAGAAAGATAGACAGATATAGATATATAGATATAGAAAGATAGATAGATAGATAGATCGATATTTGGATACAAAGATAGATAGGTAATAACGAGAAAGTGCTATGGAAAAGATGTAGGGCCGTATTACTGTTTTATTTGGTCCATCAGGTGTGTGGTACAATCTCCAGAAGAACAAAATCTGGACCAAGTTCACGTGAACAAACGATAACTCCATCACTAAAATCGGGCACTCATAAGCTGAGAATTACAGTACGGTTGTAGCAGCAACAGAATACAAATATACACGTCCTACTGTCAGGAGTAAACTGTTCTGTTTCTATCTTGTATTTGTGTATTCATTCAGAACCAACAACATTTTTATCCTGACCTGGATTACTATACCTGCCAGCATCCCTTCCCCCCCACCACCTCCACAACCAGCACCACAAACCACCAAACTTCTCCCCTCCGGCACCTTCTCCTCTTTCCTCTCACTGCCACTGTCTTCAACAATGGTCAATTAGAGAAAACAATACGCCAGTCTACCAGCGTCTGCTTCACATTCATCCCTCATTAATATTTTACTGACTCAGCCATACAGAGAGAAAGAGAGAGAGAGAGAGAGAGAGAGAGAGAGAATTTGTGTGTGTGTGTGTGTGTGTGTGTGTGTGTGTGTGTGTGTGTGTGTGTGTGTGTGTGTGTGTGTGTGTGTGCGTGTGTATGTAAATGTTGATGCATCCAGGCAATTTATTTCTTGGAGGCATACGAGGTTGAAAGCTGTGGCGAATTCTCCTTCACTGATTTTCTAATGTACATTTCTATTTGCCATGCAATTTTTCGGTGATCTTGGATTTTCTTCAGAAGTTCACCAAAGGCAGCGACGTCTTCAGGCTGAATCTGATGGTTCTGTCGTTGTTGTAATGTGTTGTAATATTTTCCCCACAGCTATGGTGGGGAACGGGCAAACAAAGAGCCCGTCAGGGAAAAACTGCAGGAAAAAGCCCTCCAATGAGGGTGTAGCGGAGACACGGAACTGGCAAACGAGGGAAAAGGCGGCAGAGGCAGGGGAAGGTGCGATGGCTGGTGGTGAGTTGGGCTGCCAGATGTACGACGAGGCAGGGCAAAACAGATGGAAGACTCGGCAGTGGATGGTGAGCCGGCTGCACGATGGTTAAACGAGGACAGAGTGGGATGAGAGCTAGGTAGACAATGCGGTGCCGATGGAGGGGGCGCCGACGAGCTCAGGTAGAACACGCCCCGACACTGCCCTCAACCCCCTTGCCCATGATGGAAAGGGCAAAACGACTCGCCCAGCTCTCCAGCAGCAGCAGGTGGAAGCGTAGAGGGGAGGCCCAGTCCAGGTGGACATAAGGGCACAACCCCAGTCAAGGTATTGGCAGAAGGAGGGTCGTCGGCCAGGTATAGGGCGGAGGAGCCTCAACCTCCTGGTGGGCTAACCGGGGCACTCCCTCAGGTGGAGAGGACAGGCCCGTCTCTCGGCTGGTACGGCTGCTGTGGAGAGCTGGTCCCGCCGGGAACAGCGGTGGAGGTGTTGCCTCGGCGAGAGGTGGGCTGCGAGTCCATGGTTCTGTCATGGGTGGCTACTTATATACAATTCAGGTTAATCAGGTGGGGACAGGTGGGCAGAGCTGATCAGCTAAAGCTCATTGCTCATTGGCTGCTTCATTGGTGAACCCAATGTGGCGTTTTGATGATGGTAGGATCTGGAAATCATCGGCTTGTGTGTTTTTTGTAGGTTGTTTTGTGATGAAGTAAACTGCCTCTAGAAACAAGAGATGGCGAGGGTCTTGTTCCCTGTCGATTAATTATTTTGGTATTCTGAACCAGGTCTTGTCGTGTCACATGAGATTTGCGTATGGTAGCGTTGTGGTTCTGTAGGTGACAGGTGAGGCGCCTCGATAGTCTGCTCCACGTCATTCCAATGTATGAACGAGGTCCACACTCCTCACTGTTGCAGTTATACTGGTAAATGACACAGTCCTCCTGAAGGGGCATCTTGGTCAAGGCGAGTCGGTTACAAAGCAGAAGGTGGGTTGCTTTCTTGTTTTGTAGTAGATGATGAGAGACATGTGATTATTCCGTGTCTGTAGTGTGTACTTTTCTGTATACAATGACCTTGATGATCTCATCAGTCTTGTAGTCTGTAGACATGTGGTTTCTACAGTACATTATGATGTGTTCACATGTTGTAGGTGTAGTGGGTGTGACTCTTAAATACGTCGGATACGTCGGTGAAAGAAAGACAGATTATTCAGGTGCATGAGGGTGCAAAAGAGGAGGTATGTGAATTAATTGAAACTAAATGGAAAGATGACAGTCTGAGAGGATGGGAGCATGGATGGGGTATATGCGTGGGAGTAGGTGAGAGAGGGCAAAAGAAGGAGTGTGTATTGTTGTGAGTTACAAATGGAAGGAGAATGTAAAAGCTTATGGATCAGTTGGCTCAAAGAAGGTGTGGGTAAGACTGAAAGTTGGACTACAAATGTGGGCGATTGTGTGCGTGTATGCACCAATGCAAGATCGTGCAAGCAAAATGAGAGAAGAGTTCTGGACAAATGTGAAAGCTTGCATGGAAAAATTTGAAAGGAATGAGATGTTTCTGACTGGCGATGAGTGGTAAAGTAGAGAATGTGAAGGTGAATGGAGTAGTTCGTGAGTGGGGTGTGCCTAGGGAGGTAGATGAGAATGGCAGTGCTTTAGTGGACATTTGTGCCGGGAGGGGGTTGGTGGTAGCCAATACCCTCTTCAGGCACAAAATGATCCACAGGTATACATGGCAAGTAATGAGAAGGGTGGGTGGTGAACTGAATGAAAGGAAGGCAATATTGATTATGTGTGTGTGTGAATGCAAGGATACATAGATGTGTAATGGATGCAAGAGCATATAGAGGTCGGGGGAGTGGACTTTCTGACCACCACCAGAATCAAGGTCCATGTAAAATGGAGAATTAGAAGAAGGGAAGGACGGGAGGAAGGAGTAGATGCAAGGAGAGTGGAAAGGATACAAGAGGATGAGAAAAAGGCAGAATATAAGAGAGAAGTGGAGGAACGATTGGGTAAATATGGATCGGAGCAGATGGGGGACGTGGAAGGTGTGTGCAAGATTTTCACAGAAGAAATATGTGCAGCATTTGAGGTGGTGTGTGGGGTGAAGAGAAGACGAAACGGGGTGCAAGGAACAGCATGGTAGAATGAGAGATGAGTCAGGCTGTGGCACAAAAGAAGAAAGCATATAATGAATGGATGAGAAATAGGGGCGTGGAAGAAGATGAGAGACGGAAGAGAGAGTTATATGTAGAAAGGAAGAGAGGTGAAAACATTAGTATGAGAGAGTAAGAAGAGAGTGGAAAAGGAATTTGGAAGGAATGTGAGTGTAAAGTGGAGGGACTGTAAGAAAATGTTCTGGAAGGAGGCAAAGAGAGTTAGACAGGGTGGCAGTGAAGTTAGTCAGGGAGTAAATTATAAAAATGGTAGATTACTAGTGGAGAAGGGAGAAAAAGTGAGCAGATGGAGAGAACACTTTAAGGAATAGTTGAACATAGAGAATGAAAGTAATGCGAGTATAAGTGGTAAGGGAATGGCTGGGAGAAGGAGGGATGTGAGAAGACAGGAAGAAATCAGTATAATGGAAGTTGTTAAAGCTATGAAGAAAGTCAAAATGGGAAAGCCCCAGGAACTAACAGAGTGTGTGGTGAAATCCTGAAGCATGGGGGAGAGAGAGTAGTAGAACTGATGTGGAAGATGAGCAGACTGGCCTGGGAGGAAGGTACAGTCCCAGAGCTTTGGAAGTCAGGTATAATTACTCCCCTAAACAAGTGAAAATGGGCAAAAGAAGTGTGTAATAATCATAGGGGCACCTGTCTTCTTAGGACAGACAGAAAAGTATATGGTAGAATACATATTACGAGAGTTAGGGAAATAACAGAGGAATTAGTAGGAAAAGAAGAGGGAGGTTTCAGGAAGGGAAGAGGTTGTGTTGATCAGATATTCATTCTTAGATTTTTAGTGGAAAATTCTAGAGAAAGGAAAGAAGTTGTATGCATCCTTCTAGGATTTGGAGAAAGCATATGACAGGGTGGGTAGACAAGGATTGTGGAAAGTATTAAGAGTATATGGAGTAGATGGGAAGTTATTCAATGCTGTAAAGAGTATGTATGAGGGTGCTAAGGCTGCAGTGTGTGTGGATAGTGAACTGAATGAATTTTTCTACCTGAAGGTTGGACTGAAACAGGGATGAGTGATGTCTCCATGGTTGTTTAGCCTCTATTTGGATGTGGTTATAAAAGAGATACAAGGTAGGGTAGTGGATGCTGGAGCAGCCCTAATGAGAGAGGGGAGTGTTTGGACACTCTCTATACTGCTGTTTGCAGATGATATTGTGATGTTAAGTGACGATGAAGAGGAGCTGCAAGGATTGGTGGATGAGTTTGGGAGAGTGTGTAAGAAATGGAATCTAAAGGCAAATGTATTGAAGAGTACAGTTATGGTCTCTGGGAGAAGTGAAGTCAGTGAATGTACAATGAGGTTGGATGAGGGGGAAATGGAAAATGTGAGTGCGTTTATATACTTGGGTAGTGTGATGAGTAAGGATGGAAGTTTAGAGGATGAAGTGCTCGAAAGGGTACAACAAGGAAGAAAGGTTGCTGGTTCCTTGAAAGCAGTGATAAGAAACAGAGCAGTGAGCATGGAACTGTAGAAGTTACTACATGACAGTACTGTGATGACAACTCTAATGTATGGAAGTGAAGCTTGGAACCTTGTTGGAGGGACAGAAGAGTGAGAGCAGTGGAAATCAATTATTTGAGAAGAGCCTGTGGACTCACACGGATAGACAGACTGACAAATGGATGAGAAATGGATGGAGTTCCTCCTGTTGTCCTCAAGAACTGTGCTTCTGTGCTTACACCCTGCCTAGGTAAACTCTTTCACCTTTGTCTGTCAACTTGTATCTTTCCTTCCTGCTGGAAGTTTGCTTTCATTCAGCCAGTCCCAAAGAAGGGTGACCATTCCAAACCCTCTAACTATCGTCCAATTCCTTTAACATTCTGTGTCTCAAAAGTTTTTGAGTCAATTCTTAACCCGCCGTGTGCCAGTGCCGTTTTAAAACGGTCTGACATAATGTCGCTGCCAGTGCCAGTGCCGTTTTAAAACGGTCTAAAATAAACTTCACTGTGACCGCATTTTTCAAGATTCGCAAGTAAAAACTGGCAGGCATGTAAGGTAACTCTCTACCATCCCCCAGGCTGTCAAGGCCATACACTCACTCGCTCCCCCCCTCACGCTCGCTCTGCCTCACACTGCCTGTGTGCCTCACCCAGAGCTGTACATAGTGAAGGCATTTTGTAAATATTTTCATGTAAGTTGTAAATATTTTCTTTTGAGTGTAAGGACTATATAGTGAAGTCAAGTTGTAAATACCTTCTTGTAAGTGCCAGGACTGTATGTAATGAAATCAGGTTGTACCTATCTTCAAGTAAGTGTAAGATAATGCATTCACAGTGAGAAAGACACGCAAATTGTGATAGATGCTGAAGTAATAAGTGATCAGAGAAGTGTACTAAACATTGCTGTTACCTTCCCAGGATAAATGTCTGAGTATACCTTACATAGAAAACGGCTTTCTCTCACGTACGTGGTGAGCGTGAGAGAGTGCCTATACCTGTACACGAGTATGCAAAACTGAATAAAACTCATTTTCGAGCCTCAGTGAGCATTTTAATGGCAAAATTCGTTGTTTCCACATCAAAATCTATCATTTTAGCCAAAAAGAAAAGGTCGAAAAATGGCCGACATTGGGGTGACCCAGAGGGCTAAAATTAGCCAGCATGCGGCGGGTTGACAGAAAAATTTTTAAGCATCTTTCCCATCACAACCTTCTTTCTGATTGTCAGTATGGGTTCCGTCAGGTGCGCTCCAATGGCAATCTGCTCACCTACCTTTCAGCGTCCTGGTCGTCCTCCTTTAGGGACTTTGGCAAAACCTTTGCCATTGCACTTGACATCTCAAAGGCTATCAATTGAATCTGGCATAAATCTTTAATTTCCAAACCGCCCCCTTACGGTTTCTACCCATCTATCTGTGGCTTCATCTACAGCTTCCTTTCTAGTTGTTCTATAGCCACTGTTGTAGACGGCCATTATTCTTCTCCTAGATCTATCAACGGTAGTGGTCCTCATGGCTCTGTCCTGTCACCAACTCTCTTGCTTTTATTCATCAATGACCTTCTAAGCTGTACATCTAACCCTATCCACTCATACGCTGATGACTCCACTCGTCATATTTCTATTCGGTTCCCGCAACATCCATCTCAGTAGTTACTTCAACAAACAAGGGATGAGGCTATGGCACACCTAATGTCTGACTTGGCTCGTATCTCTGACTGGGGTAAAAGAAATTGTTTTTAAGGCATCAAAGACTCAGTTTTTACGCCTATCAACCCGACAAAATCTTCCACAGGAACACCTGCTAATGTTTAATAATATCCAGCTCAATCCTGCATCATCCTTGAACATGCTTAAGGTTTTGTTGACTCGGGGCTTATCTTGGAGAGATAATCTGCTTCCAAGAGATTTGGTGTGCTAAGCTGACTCCATTCCTTCTTTACCCCTGCACAGTTGTTGACATTGTACACAGTTTTATTCGCCCCTGTCTAGAGTACAACGCTCACGTGTGGGGAGGCTCCACACATACAGCTCTTCTCAGTGGGGTGGAGTCAAAGACTTTTTGTCTCATTAACTCTCCTCCTCTTACTGACTCCCTTCAATCTCTGTCTCTTCACTGTACTGTTAAATCTTTATCTCTTTTCTATCTCTACTTCAGTGATCACTGCTTCTCTGAACTGTCTACTTGCATCCCTCCATCTCTATGACAGGTGCGTAGCACATGTCTGGCAACAAGATCGCATCCCTTTTCTGTCCAACTCTCTAATGCAAGAGCTAATCGTTACTCCTAGTCCTTCATTTATGCAAAAGGTCATCTCTGGAACTGATTCCCTCTGTTTGTATTTCCTACTTCCTATGATCTCCAGTCTTTCAAACGCAGTGTGTTCAGGCATCTCAAAATGAATGGATCTTGAATTTGGCTCTCTTTTGTATTGTTTTTGTTTATTTTCTTGGAAGGAACTGTTAACGGGCTCCTAGCCATTGGTTCCTTCTTCTCTGTATAAATAAAATGAGGATGTGATGGAGCATTGCGGTTTGGATGTGAATGTGATAGGAAGCACAAGGGGAAACACACTGAGGTGGTTTGGCTATGTGGTGAGGATGGAGAGTGAGAGACTAACGAGAAGAGCGTATATGAGTGAGGCGGAGGGGAGGAGAGGGAGAGGGAGGGCAAGGATGGGATTGAGGGATGAGGTGGAGAGGTATATGAGAGAGAGGGGGTGTGAGCTGGGAGCAGGGCAGTGAAATGGCGAGGGCCAGGGCGACATGGAGACAATTTGTTTGTGGCCACTCCCTACGGGATTAAGGCGTCTGGCAATAGATAGATAGACGTTGGTGTTAGTGTCGCTGTGGTTATTGAGGACTTGAGTCTCGCACTGTAGTTCCTGGTGGGCGTCTTTCAAAGTGGAGCAGTGAGAGAGGGCTCTCCTGATGTAGGTGCAGTTGGTGGAGCGCAGGCAACATCCTATGTCATGAGCGGTGGCGAGTATGTCAAGGAAAGGGAGGCGTCCATCACTGGCTTCCCCATAGGTGAAGTTAAGTCAAGAGGCAGCAATGAAACACTGTTTGAGGTCCTGCAGCTCCTGAAGGTCCTTAATACAAATGAAGATGTCGACATAGCAGCAGTACAGGGTGGGGTGGCTAATAGCTTTAAGTCTCAGTTCATTGGTCCCCATGTAGAAATTTGCCAGGGTCAATATAAGTATAAGGTCTGCCAGCCAGCCGTCCGTGCTCTGCTCATGGCATCAACTGAACCTCTCTTTCCATCCACGCCCCATCACTCCCCACGCATCATAGCTTCATTTGTCTTAATATATTTTATCCTAGACACGCATACCTTCCTCAAATTCTCTTATTATAACAGAGGATGATAGTAGGGACATAAATCGGTATTTGCGTACTAAACTACCGTATAATTTTTATATGTACATAAAGTATAATACATACATTATTTAGCTGTCCATATATAATTCACATAATTTTAAATGATGTCACTACAATTGATATCCTAGGTGTTACTCTAAACCCCAACTTAAGCTGGACAGCTTATGTTAAATCCCTCACTAAAAATGCTTCTAAAAAACTGGGACTTACGTACAGAGTTCGTGAGTTCTTCACTGACGAGCAAATGGCCATAATATACAAAAGTCATGTGCGTTCTCAGATCGAATACTGTTCACCACTGTGGAGTGGATGTGGAGCAGTTGCATTGAGGCAGTCGGACAAAATTCAAAATAGAGCCATTATATTAATCAATGGTCCTGTCATGGCGCGGGGCCTTCCTACGTTATCAGTGCGAGGAGGTGTTGCTTCTTTAGCACTATTTTATCGATATTTTTACCGTGAGTGCTCTGGCGAACTGGCTTCAATTGTGCCTCCCCTTCATATTTTCTCCCGAGGTGCTCGGGCAGCTGGGAGCACCCATGAACTTGCACTCTCTCCCCCACAATGCAGAACCTCTGCTTGTCAGAGTTCGTTTGTCCCCAAGGCTGCTGCTCTCTGGAGTTCGCTTCATGGGAGTTGCTTCCCACATACATTTGATCCTCTCAATTTTAAATCCAATTGTTATAAGTATTTTGTGAGTGGAGGGTGCCTTTGGGCACATGGACTTGTTTTTTTTCTTTGTTTTTCTTTCCTCCATTCATTATAAAAAAAAATAATAATAATATTAGCCATCATTGACTTACATCTACTTTATAGAAGTGATTGAAATGGAAAACTTAGTTATTACAATTCTATCTTGGCCGTTAATGGACAGTACAATTACCGCATAGGTATTACCTCCAAATAGCAGATGGCTTTGAGAAAATACATTTCATACAATTTTTACCATTTCTAGTATTTTATGAAGCTAGACTACATTCCTTTCATTATTTTGTTATTTTCATCACTTTTCTTATCATATTTCTGCGAGATTTTCCTTTCTTCTTTTCTATGTCTATGATTTTATTGAAATAACTTATTCTGAAGTACACAGAATTTTTGGAAAAGCAAAGCATATACATCTTTTGATACATCAATTCCCTTACGTTCAGTTGCAGAAGCAAGTGAACTGAAGCAATATTTGCCTTGACGAAAGCTTTCGCCATGAACTGCTTTGAACATATCTCTCATTTTCACCAACTGAGAAAAAATAATATCTGAAGGGAGATACAGCTGACCTCTGTCAATCATTTCAGTCCATGATCTGGTTAAAGGTACCACGTCGCAGTTACTTGCCTTTTATCCTAAATATGGATAATTTCCTATAAATTTCTTTACAGTATAACCAACTATGTAGCGAAGAGCTTCTTCTATCACTGCATCTACTGAGTCAACTTCAGAATGCTGAGCTTCTATCTCATATGGCATATCTACCAAATCAGAATCCAAGTCCTTAATCATCATACTAATTAAGCACGTCTCCACGGCTAGTTCACTTTCTATCTATCTATCTGTCTATTGCCAGACACCTCAATCCCGTTCAGGGTGGCTACAAACAAATCGCCTCCACGTCGCCCGGTCCTCCGCCATTTCACTGCCCCGCTCCCAACTCACACCCCCCTCTCTCATATACCTCTCTACCCCATCCCTCCATCTCATCCTCGGCCTCCCCCTCCCTTATCCCCCCTCCACCTCACTCACATACACTCTCTTCGTCAGTCTTTCACCCTCCATCCTCTCCACATGGCCAAACCACCTCAGTGTATTCCTCCTAATGCTTCCTATCACATCCACATCCACGCCACAACGCTCCTTTATATCCTCATTTGTCAGCCTGTCTCTCCATGTGACTCCACAGGCTCCTCTTAAATAACTCATTTCCACTGCTCTCACTCTTGACTTGTGTCCTTTCAGCAACGTCCAAGCTTCACATCCATATGTTAGAGTTGGTATCACAATACTGTCATGTAGTAACTTTTTCACTTCCATGCTCACTTCCCTGCTTCTTATCACTGCTTTCAAGGAACCAGCAACCTTTCTTCCCTGCTGTGCCCTTTCAAGCACTTCATCCTCCAAACCTCCGTCCTTACTCATCACACTACCCAAGTACTTAAACGTACTAACATTTTCCAATTCCTCACCATCCAACCTCGCTGTACATTCACTGACTTCACCTCTCTCAAAGACCTTCACTTTACTCTTCCCTACATTCACCTTTAGATTCCGTTTCTTACACACTCTCCCAAACTCATCCACCAAGCCTTGCAACTCTCCTTCGTCTTCACTCAACAACACAGTATCATCTGCAAACAACAGTACAGGGAGTTTCCAAACACTATCCTCTCTCACCAGGGCCACTCCAACATCCACTACCCTACCTTGTACCTCTTTTATTACCCCATCCATGTACAGATTGAACAACCATGGAGACATGACACATCCCTGTTTCAACTCAACCTTCAAAGAGAAAAATTCACACAGTTCACCATCCACACGCACTGCAGCCTTAGCACCATCATACATACTCTTCACAGCATTCAACAACTTACCATCTACTTCATATATTCTTAATATATGAAGTATATTAAGAATATATGTCATATGCTTTCTCCAAATCCATGAAAGCCACATACAACTTCTTTCCCATCTCAAGAAACTTTTCCACTAAAGATCTAAGAATGAATATATGATCTACACAACCTCTTCCCTTCCTAAAGCCTCCCTGTTCTTCTCCAAATAATTCCTCTGTTCTTTCTCTAACTGTCAATAAGTATCCTACCATACACTTTTTCCTATTATACTAAGAAGACAAACGCCCCTATGATTACCACATACTTCTTTTTCCCGTTTTCCTTTGTACAAGGGAATAATTATGCCTGACTTCCAATCCTTTGGGACTCTACCTTCCTCCCAGGCCAATCTGCACATTTTCCACATCCATTCCACTACTCTCTCTCCCTCATGCTTCAGCATTTCACCACACACTCCATCAATTCCTGGGGCTTTTCCCAATTTAAGTTTCTTCATTACTTCCCCTACTTCTATATTACTGATTTGTTCCTGTCTTCTCACCTCCCTCCTTCTCCCAGCCATTCCCCAGCCACTAATACTTGCATTACTTCCATCCTCTATGTTCAACAATTCCTTAAAGTGTTCTCTCCATTTGCTCACTTTTTCTCCCTTCTCCACTAGTAATCTACCATTTTTATCTTTCACTCCCCTGCTAACATCACTTCCACCCTGTCTTACTCTTTTCACCTCTTTCCAGAACATGTTCTTACAGTCCCTCCACTTTACACTCAATTTCCTTCCAAATTCCTCATCCGCTCTCTTCCTACTCTCTCTTACTAATCTTTTCACCTCTCTCTTTCTTTCTACATATAACTCTCTCTTCCTCCTCTCAACTTCTTCCACGCCCCTATTTCTCATCCATTCATTGTATGCTTTCGTCTTTTGTGCCACAGCCTGTCTCACCTCTTCATTCCACCATGCTGTTCCTTGCACACCCCTCCTTCTTCTTTTCATCCCACACACCACATCACATGCTGCACATATTTCTTCTGTGAATATCCTGCACACACCTTCCACGTCCCCCATCTGCTCCAATTCATATTTGCCCAATCGTTCCTCCACTTCTCTCTTATACTCTGCCTTTTTCTCATCCTCTTGTAACCTTTCCACTCTCCTTACAAATACTCCTTCCCGTCCTTCCCTTCTTCTATTTCTCCATCTTAATTGGATCTTGATTCTGGCCACCACCAAGTAGTGGTCAGAAAGTCCACTCCCCCAACCTCACTCTCCCAACCTCACTTTCTTCATATTCTTATTGTTTTTCTACAGATTTGGCCTCAATGTGACTTGATATGCAATCATAGTTTTCATCTTTTCTTTCTGTGACAGTTTTATCACTAGTAAGTGAACTCTCTTTTCCTAGCAAGAATTTCTTAAGCCTGAATTTAAAACATACTGCATTAGGGTGATTAAATAGTCCACTCATCTGCCAGGTGACAGGCATTGATCTATAACTGCCTTTGTTTTTAATTTTTTGGGAAGCGGTACTAGCAAATGTTTGATTCAGATGTTTTTGCCTTTCTTGTTGTGTTAAAACACCAAAACACAGAACAGTTGTTGGGCATTGTGATGGATCAAAGTTCAGTCACAGAATATTACAGTGTCTCTACCCAGTCTCACCTACATGCCGAATGGCAGTAGAGAGAGCAATGTACAGGTCACTGGACCCAGTTGCTTCGAGGGGCTCAGGTGATGTGACCTCGCCAGGACCTCACCTACTCACATGGTGTGTCTGCAGACCTATTCTTCCTATTGACCTTGAAATTTGCGAACACGACTCCAAAGGGGCTGCCCATCGACACACTGTTGATCTGCTGATACATATGACCACTTGGGCAAGTGAAAGGAGCCTCTCCGTAGAGAGCTCCAACAGAGTCTTCAAGGCCTTCTATGGGATGTCGAGGGGCTTGATGTCTTTGCAGCAGTTTAAAGGGTCAAGTATGAAGTTGATTGTCTTGTCCACAGGAATGTTGGTAAAGAGGCTTTAGACGTCGAGGGATGTGAAGATGTGGCTGTCAGCAGAAGGAGCATCATGTAGGACTTGAAGGAAATCCAATGCAGAGGATAGGCTGTAGGTGTTAGGTACATATGGTGTCAGAAACCTGTTGAGTTTCTTGGCTACAGTGTAGGTGGTGGTGGGTATCTGTGAGATGATCGGGTGCAGAGGGTTGCCAGGCTTGTGTGTCTTAACATTGCCTTAGGTGCAGCCAGATGAGTACTCGCCAGTTAGCTTCTGAAGATTTTGGCCGTTGGTTGTAGCATTGATAGTAGATATGGTTGAGTTAACTCGCTCCTTGACGGAGTCAGTGGGGTTGTGAGTCATCTTTCTGAACTTAGAAATGTCACTGATGATGGTGCTGAACTTTTGAATGTAGTCCTCCTTCTTGATAATGAAATAACATCAACACTATCCTTAGTGACACTTATGCATTCAGAAAGATAACTTGTAACCTCACCGACTCCATCAAGAAACAAGTTAATGCCACCATCTCCACTGTCAGCACCACTACCAAAGGCCTACATCTTCAGAGGCTAACTGGTGAGCACTCACCCTTCTACTCCAACTGCAACGTCAAGATACACAAGCCTGGCAACCTTCTATGTTCAACCATCTCACAGATACCCACTGCCACCAAGTGTACATTGTCGCCAAGAAACTCAACTCACTCCGGACACCGTATGTTCCTAACACCTAAGGCCTGTCGTCTGCTTCAGACTTCCTTTAAGTCAGTGTTTCTTAACCCGCCCCGTCCCGGCCACTTTTCGACCACTGGTACCCCCCAATCCCGGGCATTTTTCGACCCTTTTTTTTTTTGCTTAAACTTTCGCTTTTGGTCAGAAACAATGGCCGGTGGCAAAGAAAGTGGTCCCCGGGGTCCCTAATTAGCTTAACCAGGTATGCCTTGGTCCCACCTGGCCCCGTGTTCTCCCTATGCGGTGTGAGCATCAAACGTTTTCTATGGTATTATAAGTTTGGGAAACCAATGAAAGTAAGTAGAAATGAATTTATTACAAACATAAAAACATGTGATAAAAGAGTATATTGGATTTTATACAAAAATAGAGCAGAAATAAGCATTGTACCCTCGTGAGAATGGAGCAAAATCGGCCAACTTGGTCCCGATGAATCGCTAACATTCTAAAATCATGATACATATAATTTTTTTTACTTACATAATACTTCTACAATAACATTATACCATTTTACATTTTATTGAACTGTTTTTACGTATTCACAGGCCTTTTGATAACATTTAGCGTAATGTTAGCGCTTATTTACGTAGTGAGTGAACTCGCTGTGACTGTTGTTTCAACTCGTATTGTGCTTTTTCTACTTACATAATACTTTTCTAATATTATTATTCACTTTTCAACTTTATAGAACTGTTTTGAGATTATTTCAGGCCTTACGTAAATATATAGCGTAATAATAGCGCATAGTAACACACACGGTGAAGTCGCTATGACAACTAATTCAACTTACAACCTATTTTTGTACTTATATAATAATTCTACACTAACATTGCACATGTAAACACTTGATATAATTGATATTACATCATTTCTGAACGTACGATGGAACTTAGCGTCATATTTGCGCGTACTTACACAGGGAGTGTTATCGCGATATCATTTGTTTCATCTTACACTAGTAATCAACTTATAAAATACCTTACTACTAACATTACAACATCTTCCACTGTATATAATTCCTATCACATACTTACTGACCAGAATGTGGGTGTACTCGTGACATCAATTATGACAACTTACAGTAATGTTCAACTTATACGTTTTATTCATGCTAACATTACACCCGTTTCCACTTTATTTCCTTGGTATCACATATTTACTGACCAGATTTACACAGTGGGTGTAGTTTTGATAACAATTCTTTCCACTTACACTAATTCTCATCTTATACATTACTTTTCTGAAAAAATAACACCCATTTCAACTTTATATTTGACTTAGCACCTACTGACTGGCCTTACCATTATCATGAGCGTCATTTCGCCTTCCCACACAGTTTCAGAAGTGTAGGAAATTATGATATTCCTTGAAACAAGGCTGAAGGCACAACGCAACATTGCACTCGACACACTCATATCTTGTGTCTTTTCTCTGCGTGGATGGTCTGACTGTCGAGTGCTTACATACATGGCAGCGACGCTGGGGTTTACGACTGTTTGGTTCGGAAGGGATTGCGCTGGGGTAGTGGCGGCCTGCAAGACGTAGGGGAGTCTGAGCAGCACAGGGGGCGCGGGGGCGGTGTGGGGGTCTTTCCTGGGCATGCTTGGCGATTATTTCACGTGCCAGCTCCCTCACAAACCCCTCAAAGGTCTCGGATACTCCGGTGGTCATTGCGTGCAGGTAGTGGACGTTCAGGACCGTGATGTCGAGCAAGTGGAAAAAGAGTTTTTTGTACCACTTCATCGTGGTCCTGGCACAGTCAACACTTGAAATCATCGAGTCTGACTGATCAACTTGCCTCATGTTCAGATTATAGGCAAGTACAGACTCTGGTTTCCATACGTTGCGCCTCCTCTCGCTACGGTGATCCACGGAATCTGTGCGGTGCATCAGGGGGCTGTGAACAGTTGATAGGAGGCAAACTTCCCTGTTGTGGTTCCACAGGGTTGCAAGGATGTTATTGGCCTGGAAGAAAACCACCTCATTCTTGTCAAGTTTCCTCCCTATCTTGACCATATGGCGACGGTTTCTCTTGACTGTACCACAGACTCCGGTGTCGTGTTGGTGGAGGAACCTAGCGAGAAGAGGGCTAGTGTACCAGTTGTCCAGGTACAACACATGACCACGATGAAGGTACTCTTCTATCATTGTCTTCACCACGGCCCCAGAGAGTCCTATACTCCGATCTTCTATTATATCTGTCTGTGCGCCCGTGTACAAGACTATGTCTTGCACATAACCAGTCTTACAGTCACACATAACAAAGATCTTGAACCCGAAACGGTGTCTCTTGCTGGGTATGTACTGCCTAAAGGAAATATTGCCTCTCCACAACACAAGACTCGTCTATGACGAGGTCTCTGTAGGGATAAAATGAGGAGCGGAACATTTCCCGTAAATGATCAAATACCAGCCTAATTCTCCTCATTTTATCGGTGTTATTTGCATTGGCTGGATCATCTGCATCAAAAAAGTGGAGGCGGCCGAGAATAAACTGAAATCTATTACAACCCATCACCTTTCCAAAGAAAGGTGTTAGGATGATTGGGTCCATTGTCCAGTAGGCAGGAATTTGATTTTTCCTCACCACACCCATCAAGATTACCAGGGCAAAAAATAGGAACATCTCTGATATAGTCACGGGATAGTCATACTGTTCTGCATGCTTGCTTGTGGTTCCTAAGCGTTCACTTTCAAGGCGCTGGGATTGTGAAAATATATTTGTCTGTTCTACTATGCGCCCAACAAACGCCTCACCAAAAAACAAGTTGAAAAAATCTAGCCGTGACGACCCAGCATTTACACCTGGAGCCGTGCAACCTGACCGCCACTCCTCAGTGAAAGGGTGAATGATGGGAGTAAAATTACTCCCATCCTCCCAGTTCCACGTGACACCACCATCTCCAGCCACGTCACCATCGTCCCCTTCGTCAGGGTGGGGAGGTGAGGGTGGTGGGGGAGGTTGGGGAGGTGGAGAGCGGCGCCTCTCATCGCTCGCACTTCTCTTCCCTCTCCCTTTTCCTTTACCCTTTCCCTTCCCTTTCTTTCCTTTCCCCACATCCTGGGGCTGTGGGGAGGAAGTCTGTGAATATTCAGGGGCGAAAGAAGTGCTGGGGAGTGACTCAACCTCCTCTCCCCTATGCCTACGAGCACCACGTGCTCGTGCTGCCTCCCTCACACCACTGGCCCCTTCACCCCGCACTACCCCCACACCACTCCCACTTTCACCCCGCGCTGCCGCCACAACACTTTCCCTTTCTCCCAGCAATCCCACCACACCACTTGCTACTTCCCCAGACAAAGTACTTTGACCATACCTTAGGTGTCGTCTCGCCCCACCTTCTGATCCACGTGGTGATATTTTCTCCTTTCCCAACCACGCAGCGATATCACGTCCTAGGCCTCCGTCATCCTCATCGTCCTCATCCTCGTCCTGATCAGAATCGTGATGGAGAGATAGCTGTGCACGTGGTTGGGGAGCAGGCTGGCCTTCCCTTGCCTTACGGTATGTCACATACCGCGTTTTTCGGGGCGAAGGGACCTCCTCATCACTGCTACTTATTTCTTCCTCTGGCTGGACGTAATCGCGATCCACCACATCATCATCGAGTGGAGAATCACTGTCTCCAGTGAAGGCTTCCAGGACGGATGCAATTTGCTCGTCTGAGAGACCTTTCCGCGCCATGTCTGACCTAAGTCACTGCTGGCAGGTGAGTGACCGAGACAAGGGCGAGCGCGGGTCACGCGGGGTCTAGAACGCTGCCCACCTGGCGGCAGGTAGGGGAGGCTTGGGTACCCGGGCGAAACGAAAATCTCGCGCGAATTTTGAAAATTGTGGAAATTATGAACCTTGTAATTGCAGGACGTTGAAGTACGTCCTCGGGATTAGCTGTGACAAAACGTGAGGACGTGGAAGTACGTCCTCGGGACGGCGCGGGTTAAAGTGTGGTCCGCAGACTCCCAGGGGTCCATTGAATGTTCCAAGGGGTCCGCAGGCTAATTTGAGTATCAGATAAAACATACGTAAAATGCATGTTATGACAGTCATATGATGTAAAATTTGAACAGTTATGTTCAGGTTAATCCATTAATTAATAATTCAGTAACAATTTTAGTATAATATAGCCTACAAACACCTTTAAACTCAAGAGGTAGGGTTGGAGGAAAATCTACTCATAATTAAAGGTCTGCCACATGATTAGTTTTAATAAAAGGGGTCCACTGCATGAGAAAGTTTAAGAACCACTGCTTTAAGTCCTACGTGACACCCCTCCTACTGACGACCACATCATTGCCTCCCTTGAAGTCTAAAGCCTCTTTACCAACGTTCTTGTGGACAAGACGATTGATTTCATACTTGACCGTGTATACCGCTGTGAAGACACCAAGCTCAGCACGAAAGAAGCTCATTTCGTTTGCCCAAGCAGTCAGATGTATCAGCAGATCGACGGTGTGGAGCTAGGCAACCACCTCGGAGTCCTGTTCGCTAGTTCCTACACGGGGACCATCTAATCGAGACTACTAGCTATTAGCTGCCTCTCCCTATATTACTGCTATGTCGACGACAACTTCGTTCTTATCAAGGATCTTCAGGAGCTTCAGGACCTCAGACAGCACTTCATTGCTGCCTCTGGACTACACTTCACCTTTGAAGAAGCCAACAACGGATGCCTTCCCTTCCTGGACATAATCGTCACTGTACACAACATAGGACTGAAGACTACAATATTCACCCAGACATTACCTGCACTCCACGATCAGTGCCTATATTAAGAGCCCATTCCCACTGCTCCACTTGGAAAGACAGTCCTACCAGGAACTAGAATGAATGATTCAAGTCCTTGTTTACCACAGCTACACTAACACTGACGAATCCTACGTAATTAATAGACACCTGGACAAATGGCATACCCACCAAGACACCACTACACCCACAACTTGTGAAAACATCAAGATGTACTACAGAAACCACATGTCTGCAGACTAAAAGAATGATGAGAAAATCATCAAGGACATTGTATACAGAAATGTATGCCCTACAGATGCTGAATAACACATGCCTCTCATTATCTACTGCATAGCAAAGAAAACAGCCCACCTTCTGCTTCATAGTAGACCCCGCATGAAAAAGACACCCCCTTAGAAGGACCATGACATTTACCAGCATAAATGTACAAGTAACAGTGAGGAGTGTGGACCTCACTAATACATTGGAGTGACGTGAATCAGACTATTGAGGTGCCTCACCTCACACTTAATCCCTCCATGGCCATTGGTCTGGAATTCTACGTGTACCCCAGGCTGACACCGGGGCCATTTTCTTAAGTTTCAATAATTGATTTTCTTACCATATTGAAGAGACAGTTCAGACACACCTAACAGTGCAAATCCCAGCTTCCTAGACTCAGTCTGTGGCTTGCAATCGAGCGCAAAAGTTGCAAAAATATCAGCGCAGCTGCAAGGTGCTGCCGCATTACAACATTGCACGTGTTGTTATCATTTTTTTAACTCCACAAAACAGTGTGAATGGTGCAAAAATGTTGTGCATATATTAGATATGATGATATCAAATGATTTCAGTACCTAAAATGTTAGGATTGGCTCTCTCTCTCTCTCTCTCTCTCTCTCTGTATATATATATATATATATATATATATATATATATATATATATATATATATATATATATATATATATATATATACATATATATTTCATCTTTTTGATATTAAATATGTTTACGGTAGTGTCGAGTTATTTTTTTACGATATCGTTGTGCCCATGCTTGGGAAAAGGAGTGAAAGGGTTGAATTTTCAGTCCTAAATGAGAAAATTGCCCATCCCCTGAGGCTAGGCTCTTCCACGGGGAATGAAAGTGGAGGGTCAGATCCGATTAGCAATAGGGGAACTGAGTCTCAGCTTGCCTCTCCCACACCATGTGCATGGCTAAAAATAGAATCGTGATGCAGTTTCAAAATTACGAATAAGTCTAATTATTACGAATAGAGAGACAAAGCAGAAATAAATACGTTCACAGATGCGGGAAACGTATTTTTTCCATAACAACACATTCATATTTCCTTATCATTTTACCTTGTTATTTTCGCAATATATGTCAATGTCTGTCGTGAGTATGGGAAAGTATGATATTTTCTGCCTGGGTAAGGAAAAAGGTACAGCTGGATGTTTCCCAACACTATACACGGTCAGAATTGCGAGACGACCTGCCATTTACACCTCACACGAGCTGATTAGCAGGAAGGGAAGTTCTTTCCACCCACGAAAGCATCACGTGAACACAGAAAACTTTCCTGTTATGCATGTAAAAGGCAAAGAATATATAAAATGATTCAAAACAGTTTAACAAACCTGAGCAAATAGATAAAGATACCAAACAAAACTTAAGTTTTATTTTCATGTCTTCTTTGTTTATGCCTTTGTTTATTTATAATCGTAAACAGGGTGGTTGTGTGTGTTTTCCAAGCGAGGAGAAAGCTGATATTATCTGTCTGGGTTGAGATAATGGGTGTAACTATGTGTGTTTAGGCATGGCCACGAGCGAAAATATCGTACACCCACTCGCCATGGCAGCAGGTGGTGAACTGACAAATGAGGGTCAGGTGTGAGAGCGTGAAGTGACGGTCAGTTTCATGTCCCAGATGTTCGTTCACTTCCCGAAAGCTTTCACAGTTTACAAGTCGCACTGCATCGAATGATCCAAACCAGTACAACAGACCTGAGGAAATAGGTACAGATACCAAGACAAAAATGTATTTTTCTCTTATTATTATGTCTTTTTGCTTGTGCCTGCATTAATCCATAATGGTAAACAGGTGGTTGTGTGTGTTTTGCAAGAGAGGACAAAGATGATATTTTCTGCCTGGGTCGAGATAATATGTGTAGTTGTGCTTGTTTAGGCATTGCCAGGAGCAAAAAATAGAAAATCCACTCATCACAGCAGCAGACTCTGAACTGCTTGATGAGGTGTATGGGAGTGTAGTGCAGGTCACTCTGAAGACGTTCAGAACATTATTTCACTTCCTCAAAATTTTCGCCGTTTTATTATGCCGCACTCAAACGACGCCTGTGGCCATTTATCGGCTAAACGTCATTAGATACCAGCGACCATGAAGGGGTTAAAGAATGGAGTTATCAAGAACCACTGCACCATCCTACACAACTCCTACCTGACACGAAAGGACCTGGAGCAGCACACCAAAATAATCGACAGAGATAAGACCCTCGCCATCTGTTGTTTCTAGAGGCAATCTACATAATCGACAGAGATAAGACCCTCGCCGTCTGTTGTTTCTAGAGGCAATCTACATTATCACAAAACAACCTACAATAAACACACAAGTCGATGATTTCCAGATCCTGCCGTCATCAAAACGCCACATAGGCTTAGCCAACGAAGCAGCCAATGAACGATCAACTTAGCTGATCAGCTCCCCCCCACCTATCTCCACCTGATTCACCTGAATCGTATATAAGCAGCCACCCATGACAGAACCAACGAGAGAGCTACGCACAGGATCAAGCCTGGGCCCCCCAAATGTAGACATCGGAGGGGAGAGCAGATCGAGCTACCATAGATGACACATCTGCTACTGCCTGCAACCCATTGAGGAGGGCATCCAGTAGATCACAGTCTCTGGTGGCCCAGAAGTAGATTAGGGGGACCTTGGATTAGTTTAATGTCAGGGTGGGGTATGGCTTCATCAAGTGCCAGGATACTAACATTAATGGTCATCATTAAACCAAACCCACAGCACCTCCAATGCTCCCTTGGGGTGGAGAGACGGTGGACTTTAGTCTCTTTGGGACTCCTAAAGGTCCTGAGACTTGGGATGTTACTGGACTGGAGGTGTGGCAATGCAGGGTTCCGCCCACGCACGGCAATGTCTCACGGCCCGGGGACGCCAGGCCAGGGATCCTACGATTCCTGGGGAGATAAGTACTATCAATGAAATGTGCATCGCTATGGCAGAGGCTTTTTGTGGGGGTAATAAGGGGGCTTTGTGCGTTCTCCTCCCCAAGATCTTTGGGGAGAACAGGCTGCCTCGCCTTGTTATCCCCGGGTGTTTTGCCTGCAGTGTATATTCTATAGTCTGTCTCAGGAAAGATAAAGGTAGAATATCATCTATTTTACTCCAAAGTCACTGTCAAAGGCCAAACGCACCTGACTTAACGACCTGTGGGAATACAGGCTGACCAGGGACAAGGCCTGAGGGCAAGAGGCACACACACACACACACATACACACACACACACACACACACACACACACACACACACACACACACACACACAGCTGGTAGCCAATGAATGAATGGGTATAAGTGACCTGCTATGCTCACAGGTCAATATGAACTGTGGTTCCTGTTTTTGGATGCAACTTTTTTTTTTTTTGTTACAAAGAGCTAAAAATAAATGAAAAATATTGGACCAGTTATTCATTGCATATTTAGATTTAATAGCATATTATTCCTTTTATTTTACTTTTTTTTTTTTTTTGAGCTTGATTCGCCTGTCATCAAGAATTTGTAAGTTCGCATCTCAGGTCACAGCACCTCCTGACTGACTCCTGGGAGATGACAAGACAGAGTTGTCTGCAGTTTTCCCCTTGCTTCAATCAGAGCTGGATATCCATATTCGCAGAGAGAGAGAGAGAGATTGTATTTTCAATGTAAATTTTAGAGTATAATAAATATTTATTAAGGAAATGCTACTGTTGATCCTTCGATCAATAAAACTATTGTAAATCAGTTTATGTTTTTTCATAACATTTTTTTTTCATAAAGAATAGCAATAAAACAATAAAATAAAATAAAATAAAATAATTTTTCTTCTTCTTCATCTTTCATGGCTATTTCATTGGCTTCCTTACCCTAACCCTCCCCACATTCCGACCCGGGCTACTCCTATCCTCCATCCCTCCTCATATGGACTGATATCTGGGCACTGATAGATAAACAGAGGCTACACATTGTTTCATTATTTAAACGTCATGTGTATGTGTGTGTGTGTGTGTGTGTGTGTGTGTGTGTGTGTGTGTGTGTGTGTGTGTGTGTGTGTGTGTGTAGAGGAAAGAAAACGGAAGAGGGAAGGAGGAAGGTCCAGAATCCCAAGGGGACATCTTAATCCTTCACACAGTCACTCGTGTTCCAAGTTTGGCAAAGGCTTTGTAAAATTCTCTCCCTCATGTTTCCTGAGACAGACTATACCTGAAGATGAAACAAGATAGTTTCAAAACGTCCCTGCCTTTAGAGGAACTCCCAAAGAAACTCCAAGATCACTGAAAAATAGTACAGCAAATAGAAACTGGACATAAGAAAATCAATAAAGGAGAATGGACCAAGCTTTCAACCCTGTATGCCTCCAAGAATATATATATATATATATATATATATATATATATATATATATATATATATATATATATATATATATCTACGGGCATCACACCAAAACTACAGGCACCCCACCTCAGCCACAGGCACAGGCAGGGCTGCACCAGTCGGCAAGTGAACGGTTCATGAAAGATGTAAATGGTTGGGACAACAACCACTGCCACAGCTTTTCCCTGTTCGTGGGTTGAAGCTGAGGCTGTGAGGTTCTGTGGCAGGCATCCCGAGCAAGGCACCAAAACCTCAGATCGACTCCTGCCATGGACTATTAATGGACGCATAATGAACATTTTGCCATTCAGAGTCACACATCATTATTATTTGTTATGGAAAACGTACGTATATTGCGGACTAGAAATCAAAATGTATAATAATTTGGACAGGATGAGAGTTACAGATCTCCAGAATAGGATGACATCGAAATGTCAATCTTGGTTGGAGGAATGGTATGGATATCTGACACAAAATTGGTGGAGCGTGGGTGCCGGGTGCCGGCAAGTGTTTTAACACCACAGTTTGAAGTGGCAGCCACTTGATATCATCACCAAAGGGTGAGGATAGCCTCCCAGCACCCTAGGGAAGCATATGAGTATATCTGTCGTCTCTGTGACTCTGCCAGGTGTCGCACAATGTTTTCTTACATCTCTCGTCCGATTCTGCTCCATTCTTACGTAGACCCTTGCATCATCTGCCCCTGCCAAGCCCTTTCCAAGAATACTAGAAAAGGGCTCAGTGATAGCGCCATAAGGAATGCCTTGGATGCAATTGTGTCTAGTTTATCTAGTAGTGGAGTAAGTTATCACGTTGAGAGCAATGCTATAGTCGGTGCTGTGGGCAGATGCATGAACACGTCCTGTTCTCTCGCTGCTTTCATGGCGAAAACGAGTTCTTTTCCTCACATAATTACTCATCGACGCAATGACCTAGAGACTTGGGGATACTTTCATATGCAAGAGGAAGAGTTGGTAAGTTGGTCACTAATTTGTTTCTCTAAGTGCTACACTTTTCAAGATATTAAGATTTGAAAACAGTCAATTTTCAGCAGTTCCCGAAAAATTGCCTGTAGTGAGGTGACGACTTCGGTAAATATTGCCCGGCATGTGAGAGTTAAGGAATCTGATGCTTTCAGGTTGCTGCTCAGATCCCGTTTCTGCGTTAACAACCAAGGCTAGGAAGGCGGGGGAAACGGTGAGAAGTGGGAGAGATAGGGTAGAAAAGAAACTGGTCATGGAAGAAAGCACGAATATGAAGGAAAGATGAGAGGAGGAAATGAACTGGATTCGTATCATCTAAGAAATTTTTTGTTAAAGTAGGTCTGTTGTTGCTGAAACTAATTGAGGCGAGGACAGACGAAAAGAACTGGGAGAGATGAAGAATGAAAAGGAACTGTGCTCAGAGAAAAGAAATTTTATCTTTTTTTTTTTTTTTCATTGAAAATGGAGAGGTTGGGAAAATTATAAGGAAGTCGAGGTTACAAAGTCACATCTGGAGGTGAAAACAGGCGAAATGGAGAAGGATGCGTGAGGTTGGGAAATGAGTCAATGTATTTTGAACAATTAGCCATTTCGATCAGACACGATTTAGGAAATTTGCTTTTTGACAGTTTATAGGTCTCACCTATTATTATTTTTTTTTTTCATTTTAAATAATTGTCACACACACACACACACACACACACACACACACACACACACACACACACACACACACACACAAAAAAAAACAGTAACTTTAGTCACTTTTTAATCCGACCTTCATCTGTGAAAGGGTATCCAATGGATAGGCGATGGTGAGCTCACATGACAGATACACCAACCAATCAGATTGAAGCAGGGAAGCAAATGAGAGCGCCTCTTTTGGGACACGTGACACCGAAGTAAGCAACACGTCACCCTTGCTTAACCCTTCCTTGGCCATGGGTCTGGAATTTTCTGTACACCCCAGGACGACTCTGGGGCTATTTTCTGAAGTTTCGATATTTGTTTTCCTTGCCATACCGAAGAGAAAGTTCAGACGCAACTAACAGTTCAAATCTCAGCTTCCTAGACCCATTCTGTGGCTTGCAATGGAGCGCAAAATTTGCAGAAATATCGGCAACCAATATACGCAGCTGAGAGATGCTGCCACAGTGCAACTTTGCAGGTGTTGTTATCATTTTTTTACCCCCAAAACAATGTGAATGGTGCTAAAATATCGTGCATATATGAGATATGATGATATCGAATACTTTCAGTACATAATGTGCTAGGAATGGCTTTTAAAATAAGTATTATGAATACTTTCTAACTTTTTTGTTATAAACTATTATGTTTATGGTAGTTTTGAGTTATTTTTTTATGATATCGTTGTGACCATGCTTGGAAAAGGGAGTGAAAGGGTTGAATTTTCAGGCCTAAATGAGAAAATTGTCCGTACCCCCAGGTTAGGCTCTCCCACTGGAGATGAAAGTGGAGGGTCAGATCCGATTAGCAATAGGAAGTTGAATCGCAACTTGCAACTTCCACACCACGTGCATGGCTGATAATAGAATTGTAATGCAGTTTCAGATCTACGATTAAGTCTAATTATTACGAATACAGAGATAAAGCAGAATAAATACGTTTACAGATGGGAAAAACGTATTTTTTCCGTAATAGCACGTTCACCTTTATCATTTTACCTTGTTATTTTCGCAATATATGTTGCTGCCTGTCTGTCGTAAGTGTGAGAAAGTATATCTTCTGCCTGAGTTGAGATAACGGGTGTAACTATGTGTGCTTAGGCATGGCCACGAGCAAAAAAATTGTACATCCACTCGTCACGGCAGCAGGAGATGAACTGACAAATGAAGTCTGAGTGCATGAAGTGAAGGTCAGTCTCATGTCCCAGACATTCATTCACTTCCCGAAAGTTTTCACAGTTTTCTACAAGTCGCACTGCATCGAATGATCCAAATCAATACAACAAACCTGAGCAAACAGGTAAAGATACCAAGACATGTATTTTTCACTTATAGCCTATTCATGTCATTTTTGTTTGTGCCTGTATTACTTTATAATTGTAAACAAGTGGTTGTGTGTGTTTAGCAAGACAGGACAAAGATGATATTTTCTGCCTGGGTCGAGATAATGGTTGAAATTATGCTTTTTTTGGCATGGCCAGGAGCGAAAACATCGAAAATCAACTCAACACAGCACCAGGCTCTGAACTTCTTGGTGAGGTGTATGTAAGGTGACCAGATTTATTGGAGCTAAAAGCGGGACGCGCGAGCCAGCGTGCGTGCGTGCGTGTGTGTGTGTGTGTGTGTGTAGATAGATAAATAGATAGATTTATAGATATACTGTAGATAGATAGATAGATAATGTAGATAGATAGACAGATAGATATAGATAGACAGATATAGATAGGTATATACTGTAGATAGATAGATATATAGACAGATAGATATTGACTAATGTGACAACGACCGCTGCTGTGCTACACCTCAAACTGAGGCTGCTAATCAAACACTAATGTCCTCTACGAACTCTGAACATACCGCACGGTACAGTGAATGGGTCGACCAAAGTTACCAGCTAGTGAGCATTACAGATTTTATATTAATAATTCGGTATTTCATTTGGTTAAGATTATGCATAATTTTTCTAATTCCTCCTAATTTCATAAAAGAAGGTCATGTTATATCTAATGTAATGTAAGTTTCTAAATGCGGGACAATTAAGATAATTTGCTCAAAAAGCGGGACATTCTCGTCACAATAAAAAAAAGCGGGACACGTCCAAAAAGCGGGACTGTCCCGCCTAAAAGCGGGACTCTGGTCACCTTAGGTGTATGGTAGTGTAGTGTAGGTCACTCTGAAGACGTTTAGATCGTTCGTTCACTTCCCAAAAATTTTTGCAGTTCTTTATAGGCCGCGCTCAAATGATGCCTGCGGCCATTTACTGGCTAAACGTCATTCGATGCCGGCGGCCACGGAGGGGTTAAGCAGGAACGACTATTAGGCTCTGAATTTTAATCAGTTTTTAAAAATGGCTGGTGGCAGTGTTATCATACTTCATAATTTTATGCTTGTAGCATAATTTGATTTCAGGCTTAGTTTGTCATAAATTCTAGCATAAAGGATTATTTAGCATAATTCTAACATAATCCTTCAATGTGTAGAATGGAGTTGAGAATATATCTTATTTGCAGAATACTGGATGAATACTTCCAAATTTGCCACTAGATCTAGGTATTTCCACTTACGTATTGTGGCGTATTAGGAGGAACGGCATGTCCAAATTCCAAAAGTATTTCTGCCAAGATCACTGGGATCGTTGCTGAGGAAGAAGAGCAAGACTTGGACAGTGAGTTGTGATCACTGACACTCTTGATGAAGAATATATTTCCTATAAATCTTCTGTATATCACTAACAGTGTGCTCCTCTGTTCATAACTCAGAGTACTCACCACCCACCCGTTTTCTAAGTTTGCTAAAGCACTGCAACCTATCCAAGATTCTAATGCATTTTATAGCAAATGTATTTTCTCTTCTGTTAGCTTGAAGAAGACTGACGCAAAATAGGCAAAATGGAAATAAATGATTAAGCAGAGAAGGAATGAGACTGAGGAGTTTTTAATATATTATCCAAAAGAAACCATGATGAAATATACATTTGAACACTAGTACCCTGCATGACATCATAAATCATAATATAATGTATAACATATGGGAGAAATGATACTGTTGGATGTACAGCAGAGCTGTGAGGATAGTGAGGATAGTATGGTAACTTAAGGTTCCTTTATTGAAGGACAAACGTTTTTCTCCTGGTGGTTTTGTCAAATAGATACAGAATGCAAGGAGCACCTCAACGAAATTTTTTGTAATGTTTACTCTTATTTTCTTTACAGTCAGTGATGCGAATTATGTACAACAGCGTTCATAAGTAGGGAGACACATCTCGTAGTATCTGCTGTAATGTCCACTGCTGAAAAGATATGGAACCGTTTCCCTTACTGCTTGTATTCAATGCACCAAGCAGTGAGGGGAAATAATCCCAAATGTCATCAGCAATGGACATCTAGGGTAAACAAGCAGTGCATTCTTTCTTTTACTGTATATGCAGCTGTACCTTCCCAGCCAATATCTACGGTATTCCATGTACATACTGTATTTTGTACTGATGTATTTAGTAGACGTATTTAGAAATGTTTAATAAATAAATGGGCAAGTTAGCATATAATGTCACAATTTTATTTTCAGTTTAGCAATCATTGAGCTGATTATCATAATTTCAAAACTTGCTTAGAATAATATTGTTTCTTTGATACAGTAACACTGCCTCTTACTCTTACGTAATCTTCTCCCTCTCCCTCTTTCCCATTCTCTCAGCTTCTCTCCTTTTTCCTCCCCTTCGATAATTCTGAATGCTAGAGTAACTTGAATTCATTTGTCGCCTCAGAACATAAGGGTAAAGGGGGACGATAAGCAAAGCAAGACAAATGACTACTATGAATGTGAGATTGTATTCGGTTAATCAATCAGAAGTGAAAACTACACTTAGTATTTTCACAATGCATTTGTTTGAACTGTTCTATCTATCTATCTATCTATAGCCCGACGCCCTAATCCCGCAAAGGGTGGCCGCAGACAAAACGCCTCCAAGTCACTCTGTTACCCACCATTCGACTACCCTCCCCCCAACACACACCCCCCTCCCTCATATACCTCTCAACTCCATCCCTCCACCTCATCCTCGGTCTACCTCTCCCTCTCCCTCCCTCCACCTCACCTACATACACCCTCTTAGTCAGTCTTTCATTCTCCATTCTCTTCACATGTCCAAACCACCTCAGTGTATTTCTCCTAATCTTTTCAACCACATCCACATCTACCCCACAACGTTCCTTCACTTCTTCATTCGTCAACCTGTCCCTCCACGTCACTCCACATGCTCCTCTCAAGTAACTCATTTCCACTGCTCTCACTCTTGACTTGTTCCCTTCTTGAAAGGTCCACGCCTCGCTTCCATACGTCAGGGTAGGGATCACAATACCATCATGCAGTGACTTCTTAACTTCCATACTCACCTCCCTATTTCTCATCACTGCTTTCAGTGTACTGTTCTGATTTTCTATAATATGTCATTCACTGCAGATGACTGAAAACATAGGATAAAACTTTCTTAGTTCTACAAAATATCATTTCTGCATATCACTGTGTAAAAAAGATACATATAATGTTACTCCTCTTCAAGACAGTTTCCGTTCACTGTACACAGTGCAAGACGAGCTACGTCTCATGGCACAGTGTAGAGTTGCAAGAGCAGCTTCATTCAGTGCTTTTGCAGAGCGTGAATGGACGAAGTCGTTGCTTTTCGTCTAATGGAACATGATGGTTCATCCCTTTGGCCTTTAATTGGTGAGGGAGAGCAAGACGTCTCACCATGTCCCCTGATGCAGAGGGGTGCATGCAAGGTCAATGTATACCTCACTGAAGAGGAGTGAAACATGACACACGTTGTTTTCTGACACGAGACGGCTGCATTTGCGTATTCCAGCCCAGTGTTAGCTCAGTGACTAACGTTACTCTAGTATTATATCTCCTGTTATAGGCAACCACCTTCATGCATGCCATGAACCGCTGTAGAATGTTCTTATTTTAGTGAGAGCTTTGTACTTAAGCAGGTATTCACCTGCCCAACTTCGACTTCTGTGATTTGATTCTTGCCACACACAACCCAATGATGTATTATAATACCTCTGGCGAGAACTCCTTTCTAGAGATCAAAGGAAAAAAAAATATATACCGCAGTGGTATTAATACTGTATGTCATTCTTTCTCTAGGTAGGTTGGCACGGTACCGATATCTTACTCGAACTACAAGACTAGCAGGGTTTTATATATATATATATATATATCTATATATATATATATATATATATATATATATATATATATATATATATATACTGAGAGAGAGAGAGAGAGAGAGAGAGAGAGAGAGAGAGAGAGAGAGAGAGAGAGAGAGAGAGAGAGAGAGAGAGAGAGAGAGTTCAAATATCTGGGTACAGTGATAGAAAAAAGAGGTAAATGTGCAAAAAAAGTGGAAAGTAGAGTGTCAAAAGGAAGGAAAGTAGTGATGTGAAGGCCTTGTTATGGAAAAGAGCCTTGAGTGCTGCAGCTGCACAAGGCTTACATGAAGGAGTGTTAATGCCAACTGTAACGTATGGATGTGAGACTATGGTGTGGCAAGAAAATGAAAAGTCAAGAGTGAGAGCAGTGGAGATGGGTCGGCTGAAAAATGTATGAAGAATAAAGAGAGAAGATTGGATGCGAAATAATGTGATTCGTGAAAGATGTGAAGTGAGGAAGTCTGCGGACAGCAGAATCGAAGACAGTGTACTGAGATGGTATGGTCATATGGAGAGAATGGATAACAATAGAGTGGTGGAAGAGGTATACTGGAAGTCGGTGAGGCTATGGGACTGACAAGAGACCGAGCTGGCTGAATGAATATTATGAGAAGAAGCGCATGATCAGGGATTTGGCACTCCTTTTTAATGTGACAGCGTCCGGACTGACTCTATCTGATAGGTTTATGTGAAGCTACAGAATGTGGTGAATGTTTTTGGCGTATCAGATAGTGCCAGGATTTCTGGGGGCTTCAATGGTGAGTGCATGGTAGCGTGGCCCATTGGACTAGGCAAATCTGGGCTGTCTGGACGTTGCTACTCTTCACCCTGCCCTTGGGTGAGAAAGGATGATGGATGCTGCTGCTGCTGCTGCTGATGATATATATATATATATATATATATATATATATATATATATATATATATATATATATATATATATATATATATATATGTATATCTATTGCCAGACGCCTCAATCCCGTTTGGGGTGGCCACAAACAAATCGCCTCCAAGTCGCCCTGACCCCCGCCATTTCACTCCCCTGCTCCCAACTCACACCCCCCTCTCTCATATACCTCTCCATCCTTTTAACCAACCAACATGTGTTCCCTATTGACAACAAGTGAGTTGGCGGAGGGCTAGTGCCTCTCCCTGGAAAATAACAAACCAAAAATACAAACAAGAAACCTCGGACCAGGACTGACTAAGAAGTGACGACTGAGGACCGAACAAAACACATGGTACGGACTGCGACATGGAATGTAACGGGTGCGAATGATGAGGTGAGAGGTAGACTGTCCAGCTGTTTGAAGGTGCAAAAGTGGACATATACAGAATAATTGAGACTATATGGCGAGGTGAGGACAGAGTGGGCGTATGAATGGGTTATATACACGGGAGTAGGTGAGAATGAGAGGGTAAAAAAAAGGAGTATGTATTGTTGTGTGCAAGAAATGGAAGGAGAATGTGTCAGTTGGCTCAAGGACTGTGTGGGTAAGACTGAAGTAGGATTACAAACGTGGGTGCCTGTGTATGTAGATGCGTCAATGCAAGATTGTGCAAGCAGAGTGAAAGAAGAGTTCTTGGCAAATGTGGAAGCATGCACAGAAAACTTTGAAAGGAATGAGAGAGTTTTGACTGGAGATATGAATTGAAAAGTATGGAATGTGAAGGTTCATGAAATGGTGAGTTGGGTGTGCCTACAGAAGTGGATGAGAATGGCAGAGCTCTAGTGTACATTTGTGCAGGGAGGGGGTTGGTGATAGCCAATACTCTCTTTAGGTACAATATGATCTACAGGTATACGTGGCGGGTGATGAGAAGGATGGGTGGTGAAGTGAATGAACGGAAGGCAATGATTGATTATGTGTATGTGGATGAGAGAATGAAGTGTGTAATAGATGTAAGAGTATATAGAGGCTGGGGAGAGGAATTTCTGACCACCACATGGTGGTGGTGATAGTCAAGGTTCAAATGCAGTGGAGGAATCGAGGGAGGAAAGAAGAGGTGAAGTAGCTCATACAAGGATGGAAGGAAGGTTCCAAGAATTTATAAAAAAGGCAGAATATAAGAGAGAAGTGGAGTGATTGAATCAATATAATTTGGATCAGATGGGGATGGTGGAAGGTGAGGTCAAGATAAGAAATCTGTGCAGCACGTGAGGTGCTGTGTTAAGTGAAGAGAAGACAATTGGGTGTGCAAGGAACAGCATGTTGGAATGAAGAGGTGAGACAAACTGTGGTGCAAAACAGGAAAACAAATGGTGAGTGGATGGGATGCAGGGGCGTGGAGGATATTGAGAGACAGAAGAGAGACTTATATGTACGGAGGAATTGAGAGGTGAAAAGATTAGTAAAAAAGAGTAAGAAGAGAATGGATGAGGAATTTGGAATTTGAGTGTATGGAGGGGGAATGTAAGAAAATGTTCTGGAAAAAGGTAAAGAAAGTTAGACAGGATGAAAAAGAAGTTAGCTGGGGAGTGACAGATAAAAATGGTAGATTATTAGTGCAGAACGGAGATATAGTGAGCAGATGGAGAGAACACTTTCAGGAACTGTTATACATAGAGAATGAAAGTAATGCGAGTATAGGTGGCAGGGGATTGACTTCTAGAAGGAGGGAGGTGAGAAGAGAGAAAGAAATCAGTAGAATGGCAGTAATGAGAGCAATGAATAAAGTCAAAATGGGGTAAGCCACAGGAATAGATGGAGTGTGTGGTGAAGTGCTGAAGCATAGAGAAGAAATGGTAGTAGAATGGATATGGAAGATGAGCAGATTGACATGGGAGGAAGCTACAATCCCAGAGGATTGGAAGTCAGGTATAATTTTCCCACTTTACAAAGGAAAAGGGGAAAAAGAAGTGTGTGTAATCACTAGGGCATTTGTCTTCTTAGTGTAAAGGAAAAGTGTATGGTAGGATACTAACTGACAGAGTTAGGGAAAAAACAGAGGAATCAGTTGGAGAAAAACTGGGAGAGTTTACGAAAGGGAAACGGTTACATAGATCAAATATTCATTCATGCTGTGGATCTTTAGTAAAGAAGTTTCTAGAGAATGGAGAGAAGTTGTATGCAGCCTTCACTGATTTGGAGAGAGGATATAACAGGGTGGATAGACAAAGAATTTGGGAAGTATTAAGAATATGCAGAGTAAATGGGATGTTGCTGAATGCTGTTAAGAGTATGTATGAGGGGTCTAGGGCTGCAGTGCATGTAGACAGGTCATCATGATCATCATCATCATCATCCGGACCTCCTTTCCCACCCTAGGGCAGGGTGAGGAGTAGCAATGTCCAGACAGTTAACTGAGTCAATTTTTCTATTTAAATGTTGGATTGAAATAGGGATATGTCATGCTTCCATGGTTGTTCAATCTCTATATGGATAGGGTTATAAAAGAGATGCGAGCTAGGGCAGTGAATGTTGAAGTGGCCCCGATGAGAAAGGGCAGCGTTTAGAAAGTCCCTCTACTGTTGTGTGCAGATGATGCTGTATTATCAAGTGACGACGAAGGGGACCTGCAGGGCTCGGTGAATGAATCTGGGAGAGTGTGTAAGAAAAGGAATCTACAGGTGAATGTAGGGAAGAGTAAAGTTATGATCTTTGAGGAAAATGAAGTCAATGGATGTACAGTACAGTGAGGTTAGATGATAAAGAAATGGAAAATGTGAGTGCATTTAAGTACTTGGGCAGTGTAATGGCTAAGTACGGATGTTTGGAGTGTGAAGTGCTTGAAAGGCTACAATAAAAAAGAAAGGTTGTTTGTTATTTGAATGCAATGATAAGAAACAGTGAAGTGAACATGGAAGTAAAAAAGTTGCTGCATAGCAGAATTATGCTACCAACTCCGATATATGGAAGTGAAGCTTGGATGTTGGAAGGACACAGGTCAAGCGTGAGAGCAGTGCTAGCGAGTTACTTGAGAGGAGCATGTGGAGTTACATGGAGAGACAGACTGACAAACAAGGAAGTGAAGAAGTGTTGTGGTGTTGATGTGGGTGTGATAGGAAGCGTTAGGAGAAATACACTGAGGTGGTTTGGCTGTGTGGAGAGGATGGAGAACGAGAGACTAATGAGAAGAATGTATGTGAGTGAGGTGGAGAGAGGGTGAGGGAAGGGGAGGCCAAGGATGTGATGGAGGGATGGAATGGAGAGGTATATGAGAGAGAGGGGTGTGAGCTGGGAATAGGGCAGTGAAATGGCGGGGGACAGGGTGACATTTAAGCCATTTATTTGTGACTGCCCTTTATGAGATTGAGGCATTGAGGTCTGTTTAGAAAGTATCCAACCAAGGTTTTTTCTCATCAACCAGTTGGAGCATAGTGGCGGGGTGTTGTGTAGTGCAGTGTAGGACTTTTGTGCGCATGCGTGATTAATACCAGATGCCACAAGTAATTCAGTGGCTCCCAGTCAGCCTGTTGTCATGGTCGTACACCTTATGCTCGTTGCGTTCCCACGATCATCACGATGACCGAAAAAATCGAACAACGTTGCTGCATCAAATTTTACCAAGAACTATGTGATACCCAAGCTGAAACTATCAGGAAAATCCAGGATGTTTTGGGGAATGAAGCCATGGGGGTAACGTGAATAAAGGAGTGGTACAATCACTTAAAAATGGCCGAATGTCAGTCACGAGCTATCCTCGTCCTGGGTGGCCATCAACTAGCAGGAGTGCTGAAAATGTGAAGAAAGTCTGTGATTTGGTCATGGGAAATCGTCGGTTGACAGTCAGAGAAACTGCTAATAAAATTGGAACCAGAGATGGATCTGCACACATAATTTAACAGATTATTTTGGCATGCATAGTTTTGCTGCCAAGTTCGTTTCAAAGCTCCTTTCACGTGAACAACAAGCTCTGCAGATGAACGTTGTTCAAGACCAGTTGGAGTGTACAAACAGCGATCCAGATTTTCTGAAGACTGTTGTCACTGGACATGAGACTTGGGTGTATGGGTATGACCCAGTAACCAAACCACAGTCGTTGCATTGGCTAAAAAAGGTATGACAGCTCTGCAGTAAGGTTAAATGCATGTTAACAATTTTTTTCTTACTACTGTACTGTGGTGTTGTGTATCATGAATACGCACGAAAAAATCAGACTGTCAATAAACATTAATACCTCGACGTTATCCGTTGTCTTCGTGACGCATTTCGGCGGAAGCGATCAGACCTTTGCAATGCGGCAAGTTGGAAGCTGCACCATAACAATGCCGTTGCTCATTCTTCTCAACTGGTTCAGGAATTTTTGGCCAAGAACAACATCCCACTGGTCCGGCAGGCTCCCCACTCACCTGACATGGCGCCGTGCACTTTTGATTATTCCTCATGCTCAAAACTCCACTGAAGGGTTCCTGATTTGAGAAGAGAGAAGAAATCATGAAGAATGCGACGAAGCGTCTGCAGCAAATGCCGACGACCACCTTTGAAAAATGTTTCAGGCTGTGGAGAGAACGCTGGGCTACGTGTGTCAAATACATATATTTATACATACATATTTACTGTAATATATATATATATATATATATATATATATATATATATATATATATATATATATATATATATATATTCCTCCTCCTCCTCCCCGTTTCTCTCTCTTTCCATTTTTTTATTCTTAACATCCTTCCTTTCTTGTTTCCCCATGCTCTCTCTCTCTCTCTCTCTCTCTCTCTCTCTCTCTCTACTTATCCCCACCTCATTACTGACGTTTCTGAACGAATGTCTTTTCTCGTTTTGGATGTCCGTCATATTTGTTGTCTACCTGTCTCTTTTTCCAACATTCTGGTTGCTTGGTTCTCAATTTGTAACATGTTTTTATGTCACCGTCTTTGTGTATAGGATAGGTAGTCCGTTCCCCCAGGTCCAACCTCCTTCCTCCTGAGACGCACCTTCATGTCACAGCACCAGCTCTGATATCAGTGATCAATGCAAGCTAAGGATGGTTCATTCGGGATTACTATAGCCCGTCTTTACCAAGGTGGAGAGAATGTTTTTGCCCTCGCCTGTGTGTCTTTCAGTGTGTGTGTGTGTGTGTGTGTGTGTGTGTGTGTGTGTGTGTGTGTGTGTGTTTGTGTGTGTGTGTGGGTTGGTGGGTGTGTGAGTGAGTGTATCTGTTACCATTATATTTCATGAACGGCTTGAACTATCAACATGAAACCTTCAGTGTATGAAGATACGGCCAAAATCTTGGACGACTTCGAAAATGGGCACTTGGGGACAAGGTCAAGGCCAAGGTCATTAAAATGGCTGCCAAAGGTCAACTAGTTGTAATATGGATTGGCTTTTTATGAAACACGGCGGCAGAATTTCGTAGAGGTTTGCGAGTTTTCTTCACATTTGGTTTGTAAGTAGCTTTTTTTTTATGCAAGAAAGAAGGAACCAAAGGCCAGGAGCCAGCAAACCTTTCCTTCCAAGAAAAAAAATAAAAAACAATACAAAAGAGAGCCAAATTCAAGATCCGTTGTAACTTAGCCAACAGCATATTCTGGCAGGCGATTAGTATTAGGCTCCCGAATGCTTTCTTTCATTGTTATAGAATCAGAGGGTGTATTTTTATGGCATGTTGGTGGGTGTTGTAGAAAATCATTAAAGTCTCTTGCCTCCTTTTCCACCTATTTCTCTCCCTCGTTTATTATGTATTTTATTATTATCATCGGTCTCTGCCATTCTCCTTTTTCCACCCACTCACCATTGAATCACTGTTTCTTGTCATAATAAACCCAAACTGACTGTGTGTTAAATATATGGCGGACATGAATGCAAAATTAGCTAAGTTTTAAAGAGTGTGGTTTAAACACCACGCCGTGAGTCCTTTGGGGTCACAGTTAGCATGAGAAAGAGCCGCCGCATACCGCCTTTCCTCCCTGCAGAAGTGCCGATCCGCTTCCTTTCCTGCCTGTAAATTTTTTACTGAGGAAAGGGAGACGGCAGAAGGGAAAGGAATGGGATGAGGGGAAGGAAAACAAGGAAAGAGGGCAAGAGAAAGGGAGGCAAGGGGAGAAGGAAGAAAATAATTGAAAACGGGTGAGACACATTGCAATAGAGGAGAGAGGTTAAGAATGTCGGGTGGTGAGATTTGGAAGAGCGATATAAAGCTGCCTGAGAAGAGAGGACAAAGTATGTGGTTGGAAGGCGTGCAGGAATATATCTGAGAAGAGGGATGAAAACAGGAAAAGGTATAGAAGGAGATAGTGATGGCCGGGGAGATGAAAGGAAAAGCAAAAGATCAGGAAACTTCACGTCGTCCAAGGGAACAAGTCATGCATTATATATATATATTAACAACCGCTATAACGTTTACCATAGTAAGATGATAGGAACTGCAATTGCAGCCGAACTTCAGAGTGATTTTGGACCCCGTGCCAAAGCTTGTCATGGGAATGATGTTTGGAAAGCTTATAATATATATGTATATATATATATATACTATATATAAATATATATATATACCTATATCTACCTATCTATCTATCTATCTATCTATCTATCTATCTATATCTATCTATCTATCTATCTATCTATCTATCTATCTATCTATCTATCTATCTATCTATCTATCTATATATATATATATATATATATATATATATATATATATATATATATATATATACAGTATATACAGTATATATATATATTTATATTATACTCTTGTGATGGTTGCGGTAGCTGTGTGAATATGGCGGTTATGTGGGTGTGCTGGTTGTGTGGGTGTTGTGGTTGTGTGGGTGTGGTGGTTGTGTGCATGTGGTGGTTCTTTAATGCATTTTGTTATTACCATTTTAAAAGTGAGCGCAGATCAAACAGCAGGCAGTCTTTATACTATTTCTAAAACTATTAACGAAAAAAAAATGAAGCTAATCTGGGGGTGAACATCTCATTAGGGTTTCCTGAGACTGAGGGTGATGAAGGGTACTACCGTTGCGCAGTCTTGTATTCAGTTGGTGCTTACCGGAGATAACCTTTGGATCAGGCTCTCAGGTCGGGTCAGTTATCGAGGTGGAGCGGCAGGAAGAGAGGTGAGGCTGGATAGTGAGGGAATAGACGAAAGGCACCGAAGTATGTAGGCACTTTCATTCAAACACACCTTACGTTAGAAGATGAAAGCTGTATATTGCAATAGTACTGAAAGTGAGAGAGAGAGAGAGAGAGAGAGAGAGAGAGAGAGAGAGAGAGAGAGAGAGAGAGAGAGTATGGCTCCGTATCATTAATACAGTCTTTTCACTTTGATGAAAGAACTCAGTATTATATTCAGGTTAACTACTGACTATTTTGCTCAAGAAAAGGAAACCCTAAGCCGCCAAATGTTAAAGCATAGGCCTACATAACATCACACACACACACACACACACACACACACACACACACACACACACACACACACACACACACACACACACACACACACACACACACACACACACACACACACACGGGGAAAAAAAACAAACTCTACTTTGTTACCAAGAACAGGACAGCCTATGAATATATATTAGACCTGCCCATGATTGAATCCAAATTTTTGCCTCGGCCACTGTCTGGCGCACCACCTCACCGAGGCTTCATCAAGATGAGGGAAAACATAACAGAGGAGATAACGGGGGAAATGGAGGTAAACTGCAAATAGGAAGCTGCTGAATGTTGGCAAGAATCGGGTAATTCTGTATCATACTCGTATGTTTTATTTTTTTATGCAAGGAAGAAGGAACCAAAGGCCAGGAGCCTGTAAACTGTTCCCTCCAAGAAAAAGAAAAACAAGCTAAAAGAGAGCCAGATATTTCAAGATCTAATTGTTTCCAGATGCCTGGAAACAATGCGTTTGAAAGACTGGATATCAGAGGCAGTAGGGGAAAAAAAAAAAAGAGGGAGGCAGTTCCAGAGGTGACATGTTGCATACGTGATGGACTGGGAGAATCGGTTAACTCTTGCATTAGAGAGTTGGTCAGAAAAGAGATAGAGTGTATTGCTCAATGGGTGCCACACGCCCACCGTAGTACTGGAGGGATGCAAGCAGACAGTTCAGAGGAACAGTGACCACTGAAGTAGCAATAGAAAAAAGGTAAAGATGCAACAATGCTGCGAAGAGAAAGGGGTAAGATGAGGAGAGTTAACGAGACGAAAAGCCTTTGACTCCACTTTGTTGAGAAGAGCTGTATGTGGGGAGCCTCCCCATGTAATAGAGTTGTACTCTACACAGGGCCGAATAAAACCAGGGTAAAAGTCAACAACTGTGGTGCTGTAAATCGGCTTAGCACACCTGATCTCTTGGAAGCAGATTTTACAAAAGATGTAATAATGATGTTAGAAATACCGAGATAATGAAAACCCAGGTATGTTCAAAGATGATGCAAGATTGAGTTGGATATTGTTGCAAATTAGAATCTACTCCTGCAGAAGATTTTGTCGGATGGAAAGAAATAAGAGAATTTTTGATGCATTAAAAACAAGATTACTTTTACCCTAACCAGAGATATGAGCCAAGCCACACATTAGATGTGCCATAGCCTCATCTCTTGTTTCTTGAAGTAACTACTGAGATGTATGCTGCTGGAAGCAATTAGAAAGGTGAAGGGTGGAGTCACAGCGTATGAGTGGAAAGGGTTAGATGTACAGCTTATAAGGCCATTGAAGAATAGAAGGAAGACAGCTGGTGATGGGACAGAGGCCTGACTAACACCACTATTGATAGCTCTAGGAGAAGAACAATGGCAGGCTTCAACCGCAGCTATAGAACGATCAGAAAGGAAGCTAGAGATGAAAGCACAGACAGAAGGATAGAAAACATGAGGGCAGTTTGGAAGTTGAAGATTTATGCCTGACTCGATCGAAAGCATTTGAGATGTCAAATGCAATGGCAAAGCTTTCGCCAAAGTCCCGAGAGAAGGATGACCAGGAGTCTGAAAGTTAGGTGAGATCACTAATAGAGTGACTGATTCAGAGGAGAAATTGAGACAGTTGGTAGAGGAGTTTGGAAGGGTGTGTGAAAGGAGGAAATTGAAAGTAAATGAGAATAAGAGTAAAGTGATGAAGTGTACGAGGTTGATAGATGGTAGGGGGATGAATATAGTTTTGAATGGTGAGTTGCTTGAGGAGGTAGATTGTTTTAAATATCTAGGGTCACATGTTGCTGTGGATGGAAGAATAGATGCAGAAGTGAAGTTTAGAATTAATGAAGTAGGAAAGGTGCTGGGAGGAATGAAAAAAGTGTTTAAATGTCGTTCGCTTAGAATGGATGTAAAGAGAAGGCTGTATGAGGGTGTTGTGGTACCGACTGCATTATATGGGGCTGAAACATGGAATATGGGTGTAGCAAAGAGGAAAAGTTTGAATGTAATGGAGATGAGATGTCTGAGGAGTATGTGTGGAGTGACGCGTATGGATCGAGTGCGAAATGATGAAGTGCGAAGGAGAACTGGAGTTGTTCGGGAGATGGCTGGTAGAGTTGAGCAGAGGGTGTTGCAATGGTTTGGGCATATGGAGAGAATGGATAATGAGCGATTGGTGAAAAAGATAACTAGATCTGATGTGAGAGGTGTAAGACTGAGAGGAAGACCACGAATAGGATGGATGGACAGTGTGAAGAGAGCGCTGGATGCGAGAGGGATGTCTGTTGAGCAAGGAAGAGTGGCTGTGCGTGACAGAAATAAATGGAGAGAAATTGTGAATGAATAAGTGATGACGCAGCCCTGAGGGGATATTCTCCCGCATTTGGTCTGATCAGCTAGTCAGGTCAGGTGCGGGTAAGGGGATGGGTCTGTTATGATGTGGCAGGGGTAAACCAGTTCTGCTGTCGGGCCCTGCTGTGGATGTCACTGCTTGCATTGCGCAGTTGACCCTTGTGCGGTGTGATGCGGTGAGGATCTGTCCGTTCTCCCCTTTGGGGCTAAGATGCGAATGAATGTGTTTGAATGGATGAGTAAATGGAGAGTGAGTCGTCCTGTCTCGGCTACCTCCCTTTCCTTGGGGGAAGCAGCCTAGGTATATAGATAGATAGATAGACTAATAGAGTGACCCTGACGGAACCTATACTGACGATGAGAAGGAAGGTTGTGATAGGAGAGATGCATTAAAACTATTTTGTTAAGAAGAGACTAGAAAACTTTTTAAACACAGGATGTTAAAGCAATTGGACGATAGTTAGAGGGATGAGAATGGTCATCCTTCTTTGGTACAGGCTGAATGAGTGCAAACTTCCATCAGGAAGAAAAGGTTCAGGTTGCCAGCCAAAAGCGAAAGAGAACTTACCTAGGCAGGGTGTAGGCACAGAAGCACAGTTCTTGAGGACAATATGAGTGACCCCATCAGGTTCATATGCCTTGTTAGTACTGTGGCCAGTGATAGCAGAAAATTCATTGATTGAAAAAAAAAAAAAATAATAATGTCAGTCGTTAGGAAGCCAGAGGGAGGAAATGATGTTGGAGCAGTACTGGAATCGTCTAAGGTGGAATTGGAGGAGAAGTCTGAGCGAAGAGTTCTGCATTATCAGTAGCAGAAATAGCTACAGACCCATCAGAGTGGAAAAGTAGAAGGAAGGATGATGAGATAAAGTAGTTGGAAAGATTTTTTTGTAAGATGCCATAAAGAGTGGGAAGAATTTGAGCTCGAGAGTTAAGAGCATTTAGTATGAATGAAATTAATTTTAGCAGAGCGAAGAACAGACTTAGCACGATCCCCAGGCAGAAACATAAAAGATATTAGATGCAGGGGAGGGCTGGCTCTGGCACCTTTGTAGGCCATCTCTTTGATGTGGACAGCATTAGAACTAGCGTGATTTAAAAATTTTTTTTTTTTTTTTTTTTTTTTTTTTTTTTTCATTAGTCACAGGATATGAAAAAGAAATGTGTACCTTCCTGCCCAAAAGAAAACCTTCTGTAATGCAGCACACTCAGATCGCTCTCGGCCATGGAATCAATAATAATTCCAGGGAAGGTTAGATAAATACTGCCTGAGGATCACCCAATCAGCAGCTCCAAAGTGCCACATGCCCTACTACTTGGGATTGTTCACAGGCCTTACAGGAGCGATAGGACAGGTTAAGGTCGGAGGAATCCAATGGAGATAAAAATGAACAGTGTAAACAGAAGGATTAGTTGTAAGGAAGAGGTCAGTTATGTTGGAACTCTCTCCATGACGGTCAGGCATACAGGTGGGGTACTGTACATCCTACTCTCGGTCATTGAAGATAGAACAAATGTTGGCTTCTTCACCAGGTGGATCAGTGAAAGAAAAGGAGAGCCGAAGGTGGTGGTGAACGTTGAAATAATCTAGAATGGATATTTCAGAGAAGGGAGAAATTAATAGGATGTGTTCCATCTTAGAAATAAGATGGTCGAAAAAATTTTCATGGTAGAATAAGGGAATAAGTAAACAACACAAATACTGTATATTTAGTAAGAGAATGACAGGAAACCTGGTGCCAGGTAGCAGAGAATTAAGAAGATGCAAGTTCAAGTACACAAATGCAAGATATGTTATTGCATACATATAAACAACAGCCGCTGTTGGGTTTGAAATTATTACGGAGAACGTAGGAGGATACAGAGAAAAGTTTGCTGCCAGTCGCCCTCAGACAGCTGAGTCTCAGTGAGGAAGAGAAGGTGAAGTTTAGAGGAGGGAAGGTAGTGTTCAACAGAAAGAATGTTAGAAGACAGGCCGTGAATGTTACAGAAATGAAGAAGTGAGTCAAACAGTGGTTCAGTGCATCTCACTTGGTCGTCACTGGGAGAAGTGCGGATGATGAAGGCTTTGATCACCCACCCCCTTAAGGCCTCCCATGCTTTGTGATGAGACTCAATTTTTTGGCTGAAAATTTGAATAGGAAGTGTAGTGTGTAATGTGAATGTAGTTTGGTGTTGACAGTTAGAGGAACTTGCGTTGGACAGCATGCTGGCCTATTCTCTGCGTTACTGAAATACTGAAAAATTTCAGCAAAAGGAAGATCGTCAGAAGCTAGTCCTGAGGGTTGATGAGACGGGATCTCCACCTCTCCCTATCATCAGCTTTCCATCCACCTCTGGAGTACCTCCCTTCTCGACAGGTGCTACAGTTTACTTTTTCTTAATGTATCTCCTTGTTTATTTTACTTGTTAATTCTTGGCATTCAGCGACAACTTTTTCAGAGCGTTGGGACTTGTGCTTAGTGGTAAATAAAGAAAAGTATGCACACACGAGAGTCGTAATTTTTTTTCTGCCTATAAATTTGCGTTTGACGTAAGGGAATTCACACGGAATAAAAGACTTGTTTTCAGTTGTTTATGGTGGTGGGTTGATGTTTTGCTGAACTACAAGAGGAACAATTCCTGATGACAGTGTTACTTCTACAATCTGTAAAACCTTCCATCTACAGTATATGCAACAGCTCATTGCCTGAAGGGAAACTTTTCAGCCAGGGACAAGGTGACAGGGTATGCAGAAACTAATGCTCACGAGTTTATAGTTGCGGATATAAATTCCAGCACAATTATCGACGAGACATTCGACGATCATCTTAGGAACACACAAACTTTTCAGAATGTTGTGTAAGGGTTTCATAATTGCTTGTCTAAAATGTGCAGTGATAACCTTGTCCGCAATCATTTATCTTGTGACGGCCGGCTTGCGTACGACTGACACAGTGGGAAAGGTTTATTGTACACGTTGGTGCCGTATTCTTCAGGTACTGAAAGGCAACTGATCCGTAGGGATGAGGAACACCACTTTGTCACTGGTGATTTGACCTGCCCTCATTCACTCATTAATAGGTGTGCAAGGCGTCTGAATACAGGATAACAAATGCACTTAGAAATATTTGTTGTAGGAGTGGCTGTGTTTACAAAAGGGAACAAGGGGCACGTGCAGTGTGTCTTGTATTCGTTTCTACTCACAAACTGGATAGTGAGTTCCCCAAAGTCCAGCAAATCGCAGACGTGCAGCAAAGGCGTAACACGCATTCACATATCCCCCTGGTCAGTACAACTCTTCATCATTCTTATCAAATGCTAGTGAGGTTTCTTTCATTACTTCCATTTGTGACGATAGTAGCGAGAGTATTTTTGTGTTTGTTAGTGAATAACGTCGAAAGTAAATCAAGACTCTTAAAAAAAAAAAAAAATCTTCAAATTGGGTCTAGTCCCTGCCTGAGACTGATCTCGCTTCCTTTCGGATAGCAGTCCAATACTCTACCAGTTAACCATATTATCCCCGTTGGTAGATGTAGTTTATTAACAGAAACATTAGATAGCCATAATGCAAACTTAAAGGGAGAGAAACTAATAGAGGAAAATGAAGAAGGGAGAGATACAGAGGAGGAATGAGGAGGGAAAAGTGAAGTAGAAACATTTCATTAGTTGGTTCTTTCTGCATCGTCTTTTCCAATGTCTCCTTGCTCTTCCCTTTTGCATCCCATCTCTAATTCTCTTCGATATTACTTGTTTTCTCACACACATCTTCCGTAATACGTCCTCTCCTGTCTACATCCCTCTCTGCTGCCTCTACTAAAGCCTCACACTCATGCAGTTTTAATCCCACTCACACTGATCTCCCCTGTTACTTCCTCCTTATATTTCAGTCACACTTAATTTTAGCTGTTCCCTACCCATTGTATGTTTTATAACATATATCCCCCTGAACATTTCCTCTCCTGGTCCCCTTATAATATCATTATAACTATTTTTCTTCTTGTTTTTCCATTAGGCCTACTCAAATTCCTACCATTATCTCCATATTTGTCTCCGCTTTCATTTGCCCATGTCAGAACGTTCACACTCGTGCTCTCTCCTCCCAAGTGGTAGTTTTCTCCCTTCCTAACTCTTGACAAATATTGTACACATTTTTTTGTACCATTCTCTCTCCGTATTATCTCTTTCCAATTTTCTCAGTGGTTCTAAAACATTTTTCCTTGCATCTTCACACAGCACTAAAGCCTCTTCTCTTCTTCTTTTAACGTTTGCTCACAAAAACAACTGTGAACACATCATTTCCTGCCTCTTCCCTTATCCTCCTCCACTGGTATAGCGCTCACATTCACACGGTTTTCTTTCCAAGATCGCCCTCGCCCCTTTAGTTTCCCGCCACACGTTCCATTCTATTTTCTACCAAGTAAAGGGCAGATTCTGCTCCCACAACATGTACCAAAATTTCGTCGTCTGCTGGTATTTTTCTATCTTTTCCCAGGATAAATTCTGAACATCATCCATGCCTACGTCATACAATGTGTTATAGTGAATGTCTTGTATATATTTTCTGATATTCTTTTATTCTCTTTTTTTTTTTTTCTTTTTGGTTTTCTTGCAACTATCTCCCAGAACATCTTCCATGGGCGTCTCACATTGCATTATAATCAGTTTTCTTATATTTATCCCCATCTTCTGGTTTCTTTTCCTGTAATTTCTCACACACATCTTCCAGAACATTTTACATTATGCATTCATGATGCATTGTTGCACATTCTCCTCTCTTTCTCACGTATTCTCACATATAACTTTCATTCCATAGCCTTTCCTGCCTCTAACCTCTCCCTTACCTCAGTCAAAGCGTTCACGCTTTCCTAGTTTTCATTCCATGCGCCATGTTCCCCTTCCTTACTTCCCCTTTCTCCCGTCTTACCCCCCTTTTTCTCCCAGTTAATACCCTTTTCTCCCTCCTACCATCTCATGCCTCCAGTTTGAATACCCCAGTTCTCCCCTCTTAACAGTCCTTTGCACCTCTCTTAATTTCAGTCTCTCATTTCTCTTCATTTCCCCCTTATCACAATCACCTTTATTTCTCAATTAACCCCCTGCTTCGCACCCTCTTCTCTCCTCTTAGCTCGCTTTTCCTCCCCTCTTAGCACCCTTTTCCTCACCTCTTAGTACCTCTTTCCTCTGGACTTAGCACCCCTTTGATCCTTTCTTATGATCCCTTTCATCCCTTCCTAACTCCCCTTCCCCCTCCCCCTCTAGACTCCCCGCCCTTGGAAATTACTAGATGTTCCAGGCGTTCCTCTCATTCTCTCCCCTTCCCTCTCTTACATTTTATTCATATCTCGTTTCACATTCATTGCACTTCTCCTTCAGTCTCTAATTACCTTATCATCTTTTCCAGTACAACTCCTCCCATCAGGTAAGTTATCGCTTATCTTAATTATACAGAGATTTTATGCCATATCTACTGTACTATCTGTTTATCATTTTCAAACTCATTCAGAATCATTGCTATATTCTCTCTCTCTCTCTCTCTCTCTCTCTCTCTCTCTCTCTCTCTCTCACAGACACATCACATATGTCTCCTTTCTTCTAGCCTGCATTTTTCCTATCCTGGATATTTTCTCCTCTTTATTGACTGTTCTTACGTAGCTTTTATTATATCGTCCCACTTAGCCTTCTCCTTTACCTCCTCCTGTTCACTGTCCAATCATTCATTACCTTCTCATCTCTGAACTTTGTCATTTTCCCTCCTCTCTCTCCAGCGGTTCATTTCCTCTTTTCATTACCTTTAAGTTTCTCTTTTATGAACTGACATCTCTCCTCTCTTCTTTCACCTATTGTGTGTTTCCTGCCTTATTGTTTTCCTGGTCACCCTGTTTCGTATATTTCTTTGCATTTTCTCTATAGCCCTTCTGCACGGTGAATTCTTTTCTGTTTTATCCGTGTTACCTCCAGCAATAGCAGCTGTAGCACAAGTTCATCTGAAACGTGAACCCCGTGGACTGCAAACTTATGCTGTTCTACTTCCCGAGTCCACCATTCTCCTCCTGCTGTATAGGGAAGTAGTCGAGGCACGTTTGCATAACCAGTCAGAGGAGCCGCCAAGTTATATCGGTGCCGCCACATGAAGGCGTTCTTATCCTGACATTTTGCTGCAATCGGGCAACTGTAGGCTATACCGAAGTTTTACAGTGTAGAATGACACTCCTTAACAAATCAATTGCCTGGTGTTAGGAAAACGAAACAGATCTCATCGTGTGCAAGAGTATATGTTTGCAAAATCATGTGATGTATAAAAGCATAATGTTAGCTGGGCTCCTGCTTTCTTAACTATATTGCCTCGTATGTGTAAAGATCATATCGTTTCTATTCAAGCTTGGCCCATGTTTTCATCCTTTTGCAGCTTATTTCACGAAGATCATTGGCCGAAAAGACAATACTACCCCTCTACTTCTTCTCATAGCACTTCTTGATGATATGACTAGCATCATATTCTGATGTTAATCTGTTGCTACAGCTCAGCATCAGGATGCAGAACAAATAATTTTACTCCTATTTAATCAGAATAGACCTGTCAACCACTTGACTGCTTTTTTACAGATAATTTTATTGGCGCTGTCAGGCGCAATTATTCAGCTTAGGGGTAACCCTTTGATTTGGAAGGGTTTCGCAGAGCCCTCGATGACCCCTTCACTACCAGACATGTTTCCAAAGTTACAGAAAATCCATGGGGTGTTGTAACAAGTTTTACTGTACTTTAAGTGTTGAAGAGGGACGCCTTCATGTGATGGCACCGATATAACCGGGCTGTGTAGCTGCCCAGTAATAGAAACTTCCCTTAGCTCCCTACCTATCCCTTGAAAGAAGGATGGTGAGATGCAGGAGAGAAGCATCTTCACCCAGCAGTCCACTAGGTTAATATGCATATACCTGTAAACCTTGGATCGTCGTCGCCGTCGCCGCCGCCACCACCACCACCACTTCGGAGCAATGATAATATGTGGTGAGGAATTCTCGGAAGATGACTGCATTGTATTATTAATTCACAATGAAAGCATTTATAATAATGATACTTTGTAGGGTACCTCATTCAGAAATGATGCGTGCGTATCATCAGCTTCATCAGCTTGCCTCCTGACGCACACCCCGTTCACTGAGCACCCTTTCAGTTGTTTGCTCCCATATTGCATTTATCGGATCACACGTATCGTCTCACTCAGAAGCTCTTAAACCGGGCCAGAGTGAGATAGGCCTTCCATGTATTAAATACGACCTGTGGGTATCAGAACCAAAATAGTAACAAGTGAAGGTGTTCGGCAAGTTCGAGGGCTGCTGGACCTCGGAGAACGGGCTGTCAAGTTTATGGCTACAGACGGAAAAAGAAAAAAATCTACCTCCACTTACTCTGCCATTCATGCTTATACTCACAAACACAAGGTCGTATTCTGTCGGGCTTAAATGCACTGTAGAATCTCTTCCTTAGTGATTTACTTTGCATATTATAGCTAATATTCACGTATGATATGCAGTATATATTTCCTATGTTGACACAGATTGCACAAAAGACACACTTGTATCCACGTACCGGATATAGAAATACACTGATACAGAAGAAGCGGTACGGAAACTCCTTAGCTGAGTAGAATGCAGCCCATAATAACTTGCAACACATTCATGCCTCACTTCAGTACACTCCAACTCACACACTACTCAACTCACTCAACACAACACACACTCCACAACACTCCACACAACAAATTGCCCACAGCACCACACACAGCACCCTCCATTTAACACACTCCACACAACACACACAAAACGCTCAGCACAACACACTGCATACAATACACTGCATGCATCTCACAACACACTCCACGTAACATTTCACACAACACACTGCACACTACACATTGCATACAGCACACTTCATACATGACACAACACACTCCACGCAACATTTCACACAAGATACTCCACACAACACACTCCACACAACACACTCCACACAATACACTTCACACAACACACTCCACACAACACACTGCATACATCACACAACACGCTCCAAGCAGTATTTCACACAATGGACTCCACGCAACGTTTCATACAACACACTCCACACAACACACTGCATACAACACAGTGCACGAAACACAAAACACACTCTACACAACACAAAACACACTCCATACAACACATTTCACACAACACAAACCACACAACATACTCCACACAATATTCTCCACACAACACACTTCACACTCCATCCTCCACACGACACACAGCGCGCGACAAACCACACTCTACTGTACACACAAAACGCTCTACACAACACACTCCACACAACACTCTTCCCCCCCCCACATACACACACGATACCTAGCGCACGTCCTAAAACACCCGTTCTCTCTCCACTCCTTCCCCTGTTTTCTTAGATTCATCCTGTTTTTTTTTTTTTCCCCCGATTTTCCTCTCACCCTACATTTTGCTCTCAATATTCAGAATCATCAGTTTGAAACAATCCAGTGTCTTTTCCCATTCTTAGCAGCCTGGGGGTTTCCTCTCTCTCTCTCTCTCTCTCTCTCTCTCTCTCTCTCTCTCTCTCTCACTAATTTCACATATGCATTCTTTCAGACCACGAGCTGAATCACGACTCCTAATGCCTTGCTCCTCATTCTGAATCTATAACCATCCTGGCATTTTATTTTTGCACCTTGTCAAAGCGAACCCTATATATCCCATGTTGTCTCCTCTTCCCACCATCATGGTCGTTTTACCACATGGAATAACACATTTACTCAGTTTTTGCTATGTATCATACTTTCCTCTGCATTTTACTTTCCTTCATATATGTCATACATGAGTATATTCTCACTGCCCTGCTCTATCTCACTCAGTGACATACCTTACTGATAATGCTTTTCACTAACCTACATTACTTGTAGTGTTTCCATCACTGATGCAATATATATTACACACCGTACAACGTTTGTGTCTTTGCTAATCAATTTTTTATATATATATATATATATAATGCCCAGGTAGAGAAAACAGTAAACTTAACTTACGGTAGATCCAACTCTTCCATTCGATCATAGGACAATACCATTGGACAGTTCTCTCGAAGGGTAAGCATGAACAGAGGTTAATAATTTTCGAAAACATCCAGGAATTTACCGCACGTTTACGAGGGTTAATACTATGGTTTGGCACGGGCTTTATCAACCGCACACTTTCTCTCCTCTCCTGATGTCCTAATTGAAACCCCCCAGTTTTATAGTTTCCATGCACCCACGCTCCCTGGCCCTTTTTTACCCCCTACCCTGTCCCCCCACTCCTCCTACCTCGTTTGCCACTACCCTACCTTGTCTCTCGCTCCTCTACCCTGTACCTTACTCTTCTACCTTGTTCCCCATCACCTACCCTCTCCCCCCACTCCCCTATCCTGTCCTCCCCACTTCCCCTACCCTTCCCTCTACTTCCTAACCCTCTCCTCCCACTCCCCAACCCTGTCCTCCAGCTCCCCTACCCTCTACTTCTGTTCACCCATTCCCCTACCCTCACTTATACTTTCCTACCTTATTCCCCTCTACCCCCCCCCCCCTATTGCCTTATCAATTGAGCTGCTGTATACATCAACCATTCCGGATGTTCCTCCCAGCTGTTCTTTCTCTGTCCACTCCATTGCTTGTGGATATATGTGCAGGTTTGTGTGCCACTGCAGCCAGTTGCCGTACTTGGCATCTTGGAGCTATTCTTGATTGTGACTTTTATAAATTCAAAATGTGTGAGGCATTTTTCTATGATGGGTTTATCAGTCGTGCTGTACAGGGCAATGCAAAAGTAGGCGTAGAATTTCTTTACATTTTTTTTTTCATTAGTACTAATTGTTATACACAGTGTATGATATATTGAATTACTAAAAGACAGAACAATGATTGCATGCAGTATATTGTAACAGTTTTGTACTGTCAGTTTTAATCACGGTACTTTTCCAACACCTCGTGAACAGTCCATTGAAACCTGTGAGATGTCTGATAAATGAACAAAAGTGTGTGCACATAACTAGGCTAAAGTAGTGTTATTGAACGAGGAGAGTGAGATACACACGTGAAAAATAGCTGGTAAGCCCCAGAGAATAAAGTCCCCAAGGCTCCACTCACTCCTCCTGCAGCCTCCACTCAGACTTCACGGTCCTGCTGTTTTACAGTACGTTGTTATTACCTTTCACGTCTGTGTGTGTTTCTTGTTCTTTATTGGTTCTCTTATGTAACTCAGGAAGCCTTATTGATTTGAAGAATGTTTTTTTAAAACCCAAACTAACCTCAGCTTACCTAACCTAAGGAAATTATAAGGTAAGTAGCAAATACAAATCGCACTAGAAGCAATACATAACAACTCTGGTGTTATGCATCACCTACTAAAATACACTTCATAATATTAGTTGTGTACGATGAGGTTAGTTTACCTTTAAAAAATCTGGGAATTAGTAAGGTCTTAAAATAAATTAAGAAAAAGAAAAGGAGAGATCTTTAAGGCAAATTCATCACAATGGCAAGGGATCTAATTTGCATATTAACCCCCACCCCCACCACCACACCAACCACACCTCTGCCGGGTTCACTCTTTTCTCAGTAATTTCACAGAAGACGAAATTTTAGGCTGAAGAGAAATTTGCGAATAGGAGTGTGGCTGCTAGTGGTGGGTGGTGTTGGCAGTGGTGCTGTTGTCTGTGGTGTAGGTAATGATGGGGATGGAAGTGGTGGTGATTGTAACGGCTGTGTTGATATTGGTGGTGATGGTGTTGTTAGTAGTAGAGATGGTAGTGGTTTTGTTGGAAGTGACTATTGGTAGTGTTGGCAGCTATGATGTTGGAAACTAGTAGGAGTGGTATTGTTGTTGATGGTGGTGGTAGTGATGTCAGTGATGGATTTGGTAGTGGCCTTGATGTTGGTGTTGATGGTGGTGATTTGATGGTGTTGGTGGTGGTGGTATTTGCGGTAGTGGTGATATATTGGTAACGTTGGTACTGGTGGAGTTGGCAGTGATGGTGTTGGTATTAGTGTCGTTAATACTGGATGGGGCAGAGGATGGTGTTGATAGTAAATTGTATTAGATATGAAAAGTTGCAAGAAGGAGTAGGAAGGGTACCTAGACATGATGTTTTGATCTGCGTTGGAGACTTTAATGCAGTAATGGGCTGTTCAAATGAGGGATTTGAGGCATGTATGGGTAAGATGGGAGTTGGTAGTAGGATGAGTGAAAACGGAGTGAGGTTTGGAAGCTTCTGTCTAGCAAATGACTTAGTCATCGGGGGCACACTCTTTCAGCATTGCAATATACACAAGACAACTTGGGTGTCGCCGTGTGGAAAATATAAAAATCAGATTGATCACATCGCTATCAGTAGGAGGCATAGAAGTTCTCTGCTAGATGTTCATGTTAAACGGGGAGCGGATATTGGTAGTGACCATCAACTCAGCATTGCAAAAATAAGGTTTAAACTTAAAAATCAGAAGAAGGAAAAAATCTGGTGTTGGTAGATACGATATTGTTAAGCTTAGAAGAGAAGGAGAAGAAAAGGAGGAATTCAGATTAGAATGCAGAAATAGGTTTTTGGTGTTGGAAACGTTGGAAGAGGGGGAGAGAAGTGTAGATGAGATGTGGGAGGATGTGAACAAAGTTTTGCATGAGACTGCTGAATGTACGATTGGAAGGAGACATAGATTCAGGAGAAAGAAATGGATATCCGAGGAAACGTGGGATATGATAAAAAAGAGGTGAGGCTAAATTGAGGGAGTGAGATGCAATGCGTTGATGAACGAGAGATTGAATTAGCAAGAGCTGCGTACTGGAGTTTGAATTCAGAAGTAAGAAGGTTAGCTAGGAGAGATAAAAGAAGATGTGTGGATGAAAAGGTTGCAGAGACTGAAATCCTAATAAACAAAAATGATGGACAGAGTCAAAGAATAGCATATGAATCGATTAGAGAACTGAGTGGTAATGCAGGTAAACGCAAGGAAATACCAATTAGAGACAGGAAAGGAAATTTATTGACCAAAGATGGAGATATTAAAAATAGATGGAAAGAGCATTTTGAGACAGTTCTTAATAGACCAATACCACCAGAAGAGGATATACCGTCTGCTCAGGAAGATTTAAATATAGAAACAGGAGAGTTGAGGCTTGCGGAAGTGGAGAAAGCAGTAAAACAGTTAAAGAATAATAAGGCACCAGGGGAGGATGGTTTATTTCCGGAAATGTTTAAAGTGGAGGGGGATAGATTAATAATGATCTTGACCAAGCTATTCAATAAGATATGGGTGACAGGGTTACTACCATCAGTTTGGAAGAATGGTGTAATTGTTAAAGTTCCGAAGAAAGGAGACCTGAGTGAATGTGGTAATTGGAGGGGAATCTCTTTGTCACCGATAGCTTTGAAAGTTTTCAGTAGAGTGTTGTTAAATAGGTTGGAGCCGGTGGTTGAGGGTATTCTGAGGGATGAACAGGCTGGTTTTAGAAAGGGACGTGGTTGCAATGATCAGATCTTTATAGTTAGGCATTTGATGCAGCAAGTTAATGAAATGAGAGTACCGTTAAGTCTTTGTTTTGTTGATTTTGAAAAGGCTTTTGATAGTGTTTCGAGAGAGTCTATGGGGAAGATCATGAGACATTATGGAATACCAGAGGAGTTTGTGAGGGTCATTATGAACATGCATGAGGACACATTTTGTAAAGTGATGGTTGATGGTTGTCTGAGTGATTCGTTTGAAGTCAAGTCCGGAGTAATTCAAGGTGGTGTTCTATCGCCTTTACTATTTATATTGGTCATTGATTACATTATGAAACGTGTTGGAACAGAAACCGGTGCAGGTATACTTTGGGGAGAGAACAGGAAACTTTTGGATTTAGATTATGCAGATGATATAGTTTTGATTTGTGATGGGCCAGAAGAGATGCAGAGAGTGTTGGACTGTTTGGTGAGTGAAGGTCGCAAGGTGGGTTTGGTTATTAATTGTGGAAAAACTGAAATAATCAATATGAATATGGAAAATGCGCAGGAATGTGTAATTGGAGGTATGGTTGTAAAGCAAGTTGATAGGTTTAAATATTTAGGTACTTATTTAGCCAAGGATGGTTCTTTGAACTTTGAATTCGAGGAAAGGTTTAAGAAGGCTAATCAGGCAATGGGAATGCTTAAAAATATTTGGAATAATAACAATTTCTCTGTACATACAAAAATCAAACTTTATAAGGTAATGGTTAGGAGTATCTTAATTTATGGACACGAGTCTTGGTACAGCACAGTGACTATGGAAAATAAATTCTTGGTGTTTGAAAATAAAGCACTTAGAAGAATATTAGGAGTTAAGTGGTGGGAAAGGATACCAAATAGTAGAATTAGAGAAATAACGGGAGTGCAGCCGATCGATGAATATGTTAGATTCTCACGATGGAAGTGGCTAGGACATGTGTATAGGAGACGGGGAATAGTACGAGGTACACCAGGGTGGGTGGCACCTGGTAGGAGAGGTAGAGGAAGGCCAAAAGAGACGTGGGTGAGGACAATGAGACGGGAAGCTGGAGATGAGTGTTGGGGAGATCTTGAGGAGTTAGCACAAGATAGGATGTGGTGGTGTGAGTTCATTGAGGCCCTATGCATCCCCGAGGGTGCCACAGGAAATGATTGATTGATTGATTGATGGCTGCATTGGTAGTGGTGTTGTTGGTAGGGGCGGTATTAGGAGGGGGCAATGGTGCTGGTAGTGGCAGATGATGGTGTTAGAAATGGGTGGTGGTGTTGGTAACAATAGTGTTGGTAGTGGGTGATGGTGTTGGTAACGATGGTGCTGGTAGTGGGTAGTGGCTTTGGTATTGATGGTGTCGGTAGTGGTGGTACTGACTGAGCCGCTACTGGTGGTATTGACCTTGGTGGTGATGGGATACTGGCGGTTATGGTGATATGATACAGTTGGAAAGAAGGGGGTGAGAAAAAGGGAGAAAGACCGAGGAAGACAGGGCGAGAACAAGAAGGAGAGATTTGTCCAGGAGGCAGCCAATCTGTTTGGGAGCCGAAATGAAAACAGTACAGGAGACTTCGTAGCACCTCTTCCATTGAGATTTATTTTGCATATTAAACCTTTTTATGCTCTTGTTTGTTACAGGGGCAAACTATGTCGTTAGTGGAAATATGTAAACAATAAAAATAAAGAATATGAAGATGTAATATCCAAAGCAAATTGCTAGGAAAATGTTCGACGAAGTTTCCTATGCCACTGAGAATGCGGCCGTAAGACAGATTGGCTGCCTCCTAGACCAACCTCTCCTCAGTCCCTTGCCGTCTCCCTCTGTCTTTCTCCCTCCTTCTCTTTCCATTCGCTTTTAGTTTTCTTTTTCTTCTCTTTCCTTTCCCCTTTTGTTTTTTGTTTCTCTCTTTTCTTCCTCCGTTCTTCTATTTCTCTCTCTCTCTCTCTTTCCATTTATTTCTTTAAATCTCTCGCCTCTTCTTCTTCTCCACGCCCATCTTTCTTTCCTTTCTAATATATTTTTTCCTCCATCTTTGTCCGTCTTGTCTCGCTTCTTCCTTCGTTATCTTCTGCCTGTCATTTTCCCTTCTTCTGTTCCTTCTACTCCTTTTTTCCCCCACGGCTCTTCTGCTTATATCTTCCCACCTTTTTTTTTTCCCTTCTACCCACTCTTCTTACATCCATTTCTTTCATCGAATCTGTTGTCTTTCCTGGACCTCCTCCACCTCTGTTGTTAATCCTTTCCCTTTCAGTTTTTCCTAGCATCATCAATTTACTTTTTCCGTCCTTTCTCCCTTCCTTCCTTTTCCCATCCAAATTCCCACTTTTCTTCCTTCTTTCCCTTTTACTAATCTTTCCTTCGTCCTGCTATCTCTTTTTGCTTCCTGCCTCCCGGCTTCCTCCTCCCCCTCCATTTCTCTCTTTACTTCCACTTTCCCTCTTGACTCTTTTATCTGTTTCTTCCTCCTGTGTTTTCTTGCTTTCTTTTCCCTTTTTTTTTTTTCACCCCGTTGTTTCGTGTCTTCTTTCTTGCTGATCTTTTACATCACATTTTCCCCTCTATGTTTTTTCCTCTTCTCTTTCCACCTCTACGTTTTTTTCCTCTTCTCTTTCCACCTCCATTCAATTATGCTCATTTCTTTCCGTCTTTATTTCTTCTCTTTTCTTTCCTTCATAATTATATCCTTTTTCCCTCGTGCTTGAGTGGGACGTCTTAGTTGTGATGACACTGGTATCATCGAACGTCTGCGCTGGCCGGTAATACAAACGTCCCTCAACTCTTGCCTCTTCATCCCCCCAAAGGAGGATGGTAGATTGTAGGAGATGGGCAGTTTCAGCCTGTAGTCCACCAGGTTCAGGCTTCAGATGAACCTAACGCCACAACAACAACAGCAATATCAACAACAACAGCCACAATAACCACTGTTTTATCTCGTCTTCTCAGTTATTTCTTGTCACTTAACTACTCTCTAATCTGCTTTGATTCTCCTCTTTCCACTTTCTTCATCTTTTACTGCTCTCCTTCCCCCTTTCTTTCGTCTGCTCTTTTCACCCTTATATTGGTTTTACTGCATAAATATTTTCTTGGCCAACTCCATGCTGCCCTTATTGTTAGTCGCGTTTTCTTTCTTGTATTTTTTCTTGTTTAATTGTGGCGGGCACTTCTGTCCTTCAGAATTAACCGATTCCGGCCAAACATGGAAACAATGACCAGCTTATAACCTGGTTGTGTCTGCAAAGTTTTGGTTGCTAGGCAACTTTTCACGTTTTGAGATGTAGAAACATTACTAATGGGCGTAGAAAGCTCTGACTTCATGGGCGTAATCTTGAGACCATTCCCAAGCGGAAGTGTGCCATCCATTTTTCCCCTCTCTCCTCTAGTTTTCGAGTGGCAACACTGCGAGGATTGGCCTCAGCGTCCATAGCAACCAATACCGGTTTTCAAAAATGCCCCCATTAGTTTCCCAGCGGCTCGATGGAATTGAATGAAACTTTGCATTGACTAGTACTACAACATTCTATTGTACATCTTTGTGCTACGTTGCCCAGGTCTGAGGTTAAAGGTCATCAAATGCGAAAATGGTAAAAATAGCTAAAATCACGACTGTGCTTGACGAAATGCTAAGGCTCCGAAGGGTATTATGCCAGGGCGGTTATTCTTGGATGGAAAATTGCACTGGAGTACCTCCACTCATAGATAACATTTAGTGTCGAAACTCACTTCCAGTCGCTGACAGCGCTACCAAGAATTTGTACCACTGGTGGGCCATTCCGCGAATTTCAAGTTCCCTAGCTCCATAGTGGGCAGATGGAAGAGAACGAAACTTTGCATGCCTTTAGACTGTAATGAGTATTACAAGTGTGCTCCGTACATGCATGACCTACTGTATATCCGCCAGGCCAGGGGTCAAAAGTCATCAAGTGCGGGAAATATGAAAATCACAAAAATTATGACCATGCTCGTGTGAAATGCTGTGCTTTGAAGATTATTAAGTCAGGGCCATGATTCATGGGTAAAATGTTGCACTAGAGTACCTTCATATAGAAATGTCTTTTAGATTCGAAATTCACTTCCGGTCGGTGACAAAGCTTGGCCCTTTTGAGCTGATCATCTTCGCCTACCGGCTTGTTTTACTTCTCATAACCCTTTACTTTTTTTTTTTTTTTGCTCTCATCCCTTCTTCTGGTTTCGTTCCTTTTCCACCTTCTCTTCCAACCTCCCCATCCCTTCTTCATACCTTATTAAATTCACTGTACACCGGTTATTTTACATTATCTCTCTCATTTTTCGGTGTTCCTCCGACTTCCTCTTCTATCTCTAACCCACACCTCCTCCACTCCCCTCTTTCCTCTCCTCCGTTCATCCTCTCCCTCCTCCTCCCTCTTCCTTTCTTCATCTTCCTCCTCCTCGTCTCCTTCTTCCTCCTGTCCTACTTCCTTTCCCTTCCTTGCCTTCTCCTTCCCTCTCCCTCCCTGAGTTTCTTCTTCCCTCCCTTACCCCCCACATTCCACCCCATCCCCTTTCCTCCTCCCTCCATTATCCCCTGTCATTCTCTCTCATACTTCCCCATCCCTCAATCTTCATCACGGTCTTTCCTCATTCCTCCTTTCGTCTTTCCTGCCACCCATCTTATTCTCTTCCCCTCTTCTTTTCGCTACGTTTTCCCCAATCCCCCTTCCTCTTCATTTCCTCTTCCCTCCCTCACGCTCTTCCCATTTTCTCCCCTTCACTGCTCCCTCCGTCTCTCATCCCCCCTTCCCTCCCTGATCCCGATCCAGTTTTCTCCCTCACCTCTAGTTTTCCCCCTCACCCTGCCCTCTTCCCTTTCTCTCCCCCCTCATTCCCACCTTCCATCCCTTTTTCTTCCCTTCTCTCTCTCTCTCTCTCTCTGTTCCCACCTTCACCTTCTTCTTCTCTCCCTTTCCCCCTTCTTTCTCTCACCCTCGCCTTTCCCTCCTTCATCCCCACTTTTCTCTCCCTCCCCTCTCCCTTCCTCTCCTTCAATCTATTTACCACCAATATTCCTGAGTCAGCGACCTGATGCTCCATATCTCACCGTCGCCCCTGCTTTTCATTCTCCTCCTTTCGCCCCTCCATTTCTCTCCCTCCAATTCTTTCTTCCACTACTCCCCACTTTTCTCTCCCCGCTAATCCCTCCCTTTCTCCTTCTTCCCCTTCTCTTTTCTCTCTCTTTCTGATATTCTCATCTTTTTCTCCCTCTTCCCTCCCACTTGTTTACACACATCTACGCTCCTTTCTCTCTCGTTCTTTCTATTTTCTTGCGTCCTCTCTCTCTTTCTCTGACCTCCGCAACCCTCTCCTCTTTTCTCCTCCCATTCCGTCTCTGTTTCTCTATCTTCATTCTCTTTTTGTCTTTTAACCTCATCTCCCTTCCCTCCCTCCTCGTTCCCTTTTCCTCCTCTTTCTCTCCATTCTTAGACATGGAATTAGAGAAGAATGTGGAGAGCAAACGGCATCCTATTTTCGTCAAACTAATTATTACTTAAAAAAAAAAAAAGTTTACTTAAATACATGCAATAAATATATTACAACATGTAACAGACGTCCGCACTGAAAGTGTGGAATGTGTTCGAGGGTGCGAGTGAGCAAGTCAGGCAGTGCTGAATATTGTCTCATGTGGCTCATCATCTTCCTCTGATTTCCTGACCTGAAAATATTAAAAAGGACTTTACAGATTGCACCAAAAACATTCCCTCACACTTCCTAAACCCAGTACTACACATGTGCAATAAAAACTGTAACACTGATTTCCTCATCACCAGTCAGAAACATCAAAAACAGACAATTGAAGGTTCAAACTTTTCAAAAATTGCATTGAGACTGGTTGTTACAGAAATGTCAGGATTCCAACAACGAAATGTCCGATCACCATTGAAGCAATTGCTATCTGATTTTAATACTTGACGAAATGTAACGAATGCATTATTTGCTTACCTGACACTTTACCGCAATTGTCTTCAGAAAGAGAGCAACTTGCTAAGCTGTACACTGTAAAAGTATTCAAACCTGACTTTGCACTTTTGCTCACTCACAAAAATTACTATCACCAAATCTCTCGGTGCACTCCAATTCGAATCAGAAATCAGACATTCAGAGTTTCGTCCATCAGGGTATTGTATCAGTCTGACTCGGATTCAATCAAAAATTTCCAAAAACACCAAGCAGAAGGCATTAATTTGATTTGAAAAGGCAAAACCTGGTTGCTTTCAGCAATTGTCAGAAAATACTGCTGCGCTACTCAGGCAACCTTAGACCGTTACTTCTTGCGAAGCCGGCTGTTACGCTAGTCTGCCTTATAAAAAATCGTTTCCTCGATTTACGGAAAAACTATTGGTAATTACGGGTTGTCTATGAAATGAAAATAACTGAGGATTTTTATGCGATTTCCAAATTGGTGTCTATCTTTCTTGTAACTTCAAAATTGGCTGAGATATCCAAAGAAGTTCGCTACTGTACGACAGAGTTTTCCTCCCGACCCCTGCCCCCATTTCTTGCTGATGCGATAAATCTCTCACTCGGGTACATATGTTGGGAGTCTAAACTCTGACTAAATTTGGTATTCTCTTTCACTCGCTTCGCTCGCTCGCTCGAACAATAAATATTATTAATGAATAATTTCAGTGAAAAGAAGGTATTGGAAATAAATAGTGAGAAAAATGGCAATGAGTCAGCTTGAATACAAAATTTCTATTATTTCGCTGGTAATTACAACCTTCATCAACCCCTTCCAGAAATCTGAATCGTTTGGAAGCAGCCATAACCAGAGGGACACTCAATGGAGCGCATCTCACCGACAAGGCAAGGTAATATCCAAAGCGCTCCTCATAATGGGTTAGGTTTTCATATCATTGATTAGGGTTTCGCACAAAGTGTTTTCCGGATCCAGACTCTGTTGTTAATCGACTGTTCTCTGGGACATGGGGGTCCAGATTTCTCTTTAAGTTTTTGAGTAATCCTGCTAACAGACAAACAAACAAACTGGGGTAAAAACATACTCTTCTTGTCGGAGAGAATAAGCCAGTTGTATACACCATCATACTCAAGGGATTGCATAAAATGTATTACGACAGCCTACCTTCGGGATCAGGGCAAAGTTCACAAAGTCATCATTATTTCCCTGTTGTACCTGTGATTTCTTTTTACGAGGAACAAAGCAAGGGTCTACATTTTCCTTTACTCGTCTCCCTTGTTAAAATCAAATATAATTTACAATGACAATCTTCATGTAACTTACAACTTGTGTTTGGAAATAACACGCATAAAGCTTCGTCACTCCTCTTTCTTTGTTCTTGTTCCGTACACAAATACTGAATATGACAGTGAACTGGTCGAAAGCTTATGCAAATCTCGGGCCAGAAACCTATTGGATTTGTTGGTCTTTTAGAAGCAGAACACATCATTTCTGTCCATCCTCTCTTCCCTCTTCCAGTCACTATTATTTTACCTCTCCAGCTCTTGTTTAACGCCGCATCATGGGAGGTGTAGTCTCAACAAAAGAATGTCAAGGCGTGTCTGTCCCTATTCAGTAACGACCTCTCTTCCTACGACTCACCACCAGCCACCCTTATCTACTCTGGCACAGTGGGTCACAAATTCTAAATAGCTTTGTGAACTTCGTAACACCTGTTCCATTGGAATTTACTCAGTACACAGTAGTTCAATATCCACTTGTGTGCTTCACATCGATAATAAAACGATGTACAAGAAATGGAAGAGATTGTTATGGTACAGAATATAAACTAATTCGCTGATTTACACGTGCTACGAATCTTCCTATGCCTTCTAACATAAGGACTCCTGTCTCTCCATCTCGTTCATAGTCATATTTTCCCATGACACTCTCACTTTTATCTTTATTATACCGTACAGTTCCTTTGGTTCATCCGATTGTTGTATTTATTGTTCGTTTTCTCTATCCATAGATTTATCCGTTCTTACTTAAGTTTTAATTATTTTTCCTCATTTACTGCTCCCTTTCATTCCACCACCTACTCCCCTACATTCCACTAGCTACAATGGGTATAGGTCTCCAAATCTGCTCCCATCCTGAATGGTATCTTGTTTCCGTGCTTCCTTCATCTCTTATACGTGCACTTTTGCCATTCTTACTTGTTAACAAACATTTTAGATTATTTTTTTTTGTAATCTTGTTTGTAATCTTTTTGCAGAAGTATAATTATGCTTAAAGCAAAAGTTAGATTTGGATTGTTACATGCATAGTGAACTGAAATAGTAAAATGAGGGTACCTTCCCGTGAAAAGACGTGTTTTGATACGTTCTTTAGCCATAGGCGAGCTGTAGCAAACCAAGGTGGCGCAAAATGGCGTACTTACGGGTCACTGCGGAGTTGTTTTCAGGCAGCAACTCGCGAACAGTAGCATGAATGTTTTTTCTAAACATGAAAAGAAACATGTACACTTGACAAGCAGCGTTTTGATATATAATATTCATATATTCAAGGGTACGCCGTTTGTTTTGGAGTTATGACTGATGAAGAGGAATGAAAGAAAGAACAAAACCGACATTTTTGCGGTTCTATTTTGCAATTTCTACGACGGCTAGCAAGACTCTGCCAATAGTTTTGCATTTGAATAGCGAAGGTCATTTATAAGCTTAGAACTAAGTTTTGCGACCGTTTTCCCGCGAATGTTCATATACCCTATGAGAGAGGACGCCACTCTGAACCTGCACCATTCCTACTTACGGAGTGCTACCGCATTCTGTGATATAGTTATCAGACCAAATGATATCTTGGCAGCATCCCGTGAGGATTGTTTTTCTCCAGAAGATGAACTACATTACCTAGCAGACGACTGAGACTGGCGGAACCATTGATATATTCAAGGACTTTTAGTTTTTGAGTAACATTAGACGATTTTGTGGAACAGATTGAAATCCTTGCAAAGAGGTAATCCCTTCAATCCAATGATGTAATTTATTTTCATTATATTCTTGTTTTCGAAAAGTTATATTCAACTTCACGATTGACTTTTCGACTATAGTAGTTAGATTTATCCCTCATAAACCCCCTTACTCCACGAGATCTCCCGAAGACTTAATAGAAGTGTCTGAGGGGACAAGAGTTTGTCTACTATTGCACTGTGTCACACTTCACACTAACGGCATGTATGCTACTTACCTCTCAGACACAATATATCAGTGACCATCATCTGTAGAGAGGGAAACATGTCACTCTTCTCTCAGCCTGGAAATATTACTAGACAAAGGAAAAGTGAAACGTAGAGTGAGGTGAAATATAAACTAACTTTGGTCCCTGAGTGTAATATGTGTTTATTAAGGTTTGTATCTCCCCTTCAGTTCAAGAATTTTTCTTGTAATGAATATCATCGTCTTGGGGTTGCAAAAAGGAAGCAGTAAAGCCCGTCACGGCACTGAGGGGATTAATGTCATTTCCTCTGACCTTACGTAACGCCTCCCCACCAGCTCAGTCTCCGTCTCCTTTGTCCATTTCCCATTGACTCCTTATTACCCTAACGTTTTTTCTCCGTTGGCACACTTGCTCTCTCTCTCTCTCTCTCTCTCTCTGTACTGTACCTTTGTCGACGCCCACACACACTTGCTAACATCCCACTTACCTTTCCCATTAATTTTCTCTTTGCATCTCACTGCCTTCACTTTGTACCTCCGGTTCCTTTTCCGTTGTTTTCCTTCTATCTCTTCCTTCCCCTTCACCCTCCCTCTTGTTTCCCTCCTTCTTTCTTTTCTCTTTCCTTAACCTCCCTTCCTTGATTTTATCTCACCTTTTCCCTCCTCATTCCTATCTCGTTCTTTCGTCGCTTTACTCCCCTCCCCCCTCTTTTTTAAGCTAGCAAGAAGGAACCAAAGGCCAGGAGCCCGCAAACTGTTCCTTTCAAGAAAAAAAAAAAAATACAAGACAGAGCCAAATTCAAGATCTGATCATTTTGAGATGCCTCGACACATTGCGTTTGAAACTCTGGGGATCATAGCTAGCAGGAAATACAGAGGGAGACAGTTCCAGAGTTGACCTGTCGCATAAATGAAGGACTTGGAGTTACGCTTAACTCTTGCATTAGAGAGTTGGACAGAAAAGGGATGAGAATTTGCTGCTAGACGGGTGCTACGTGCCCGTCATAGAGGTGGAGGGATGCAAGCAGACAGTTCAGAGAAGCAGTGACCATTGACGTAGCGATAGAAAAGAGATAAAGATGTAACAGTGCGGCGAAGAGACAGAGGTTGAAGAGAGCTAGTAAGAGGAGGAGAGCTAATGAGATGAAAAGCCTTTGACTCCACCCTGTTAAGAAGAGCTGTATGTGGAGAGCCTCTCCACACACGAGTGCTGTACTCTATACAGGGGCGGATAAAACCCGTGTATAAAGTCAACAACTGTGCAGGGGTAAAGAAAGAACGGAGTCGGCTTAGCACACCCAATTTCTTGGAAGCAGATTTCACAAGAGATACAATATAATCTTTCCAAGATAAGTCCCGAGTGAATGAAACCCTAAGCATGTTCAAGGATTATGCTGGATTAAGCTGAATATTGTTAAACATTAGTGGGTACTCCTGTGGAAGATTTTGTCGGGTTGATAAGTGTAAGAACTGAGTCTTTGATGCATTAAAAACAGGATTATTTTTACCCCAGTCAGAGATACGAGCCAGGTCAGACATTAGGTGTGCCATAGCCTCATCCCATGTTTGTTGAAGTAACTGCTGAGATGGACCGTGCGGGAACCGAATGGAGAGGTGGAGGGTGGAATCTTCAGTGTACGAATGGATAGGGTTAGATGTACAGCTTAGAAGGTCATTGATGAATAAAAGGAAGAGATTTGGTGATAGGACAGAGCCCTGAGGAACACCACTGTTCATAGATCTAGGAGAAGAACAATGGCCGTCTACAACAGCGGCTATAGAACGACCAGAATGGAAGCTAGAGATGAAGGCACAGATCGAAGGATGGAAACCGTAAGAGAGCAATTTGGAAATTAAAGATTTATGCCAGACTCGATCGAAAGCCTTTGAGATGTCAAGTGCAATGGCAAAGCTTTCGCCAAATTCCCGAAAGGAGGATGAGCAGGAGTCTGAAAGGTAGGTGAGAAGATGGCCAGTGGAGCGTCCATGACGGAACTCATACCGACGATCAGAAAGAAGGATGTGATAGGAAAGATGCTTTAAAATTTTTCTGTTAAGAATTGACTCGATAGCTTTTGCGACACAAGATGTTAAAGCAATTGGACGATAGTTAGAGGGCTGGGAGTGGTCACCCTTCTTTGGGACTGGCTGAATGAGAGCAAACTTCCAGCAAGAAGGAAAGGGTACAAGTTGATAGACAAAGGCGAAAGAGCGTACCTAGACAGGGTGTTTGCACAGAAGCACATTTCTTGAGGACAACAGGAGGGACTCCATCAGGCCCATATCTCACCATCCCCCTTTTTTTCCCCCTCTCTTGCCCTATTCTTCCTTCTCTTATCTCTCCTTATTTCCTTCCACACAATCTCTGCTCCCCTTCTCCTTCTCTTTCCTTCCAGTTCATCCCTCCTAATTCCTTGTCTTTCTTTCCCTTCCTCATTTTTCTTCTCGCCTCCTCTCACTTTTTTCCCTTCTCATTCACCAGCTCACATTTTTCTCCCCCTTTTCAATTTTACCTCATAATTTCCTTTCACTATAGTTCGTCCACCTTAACCTGGTGAACTTTTTGTAATACATCAGTTTATTTTCCTTAGCTCAATAGAAAATGCACCAGCAACATAGTCCAGTATTCTTTCCATTTTTTTTTTTCTCCTGACTAGCACCATACATTAGTGTTAATACACAGTACTATTGTATTACTGCTTTTCATGCTCTCTGCATAATATCTTCACAGTTAGCACCACATTTTAGTTTTACTGTACAAATCTACGGCTCCACTTCCCTTCCATACGACTTCTTGATGATTAGCACCATTTTCTAGGGTTGCTGTACGGCTTTGTATCCCTTCGAAAACGCTTTTTTTTTTTTTTAACTAACATCATATTCAAGTATAAATTACTTCCTATAACTCAGCATTCAAGATGGAGATATAGTAGATCCATTAAAAGTTACAGTGAACAGAGATCAACACTTCCATTCATTTAATCTTTTTCTCGCTCTCTCTTCCCACTCAGACATTCATAGAGTCAGCACCCTTCTTTCGCACCTCCATTTCATATTCTCATTACTGGACTCTTTCCTTTAGCTTGGTATAATTTGCTCATTTTCGCCATGAATGTCAAACTGTAAAACGACATTAACACTGCTCAATGATTTTAGTCATAGACAAGTGCAATGAAAAGGATATGAAGCCATATTTGTTGCCAATCTTGAAATGTCTGGCCAAGCAGGCCCATCTACCACTGGTAAGCAACTGCTGCTTTATGGCCATCGTCAGGTACAGTACACAACATACACCGTAAAGGAACCGACTTTCCCTTGTGCTAAAAAGCACATCGCCACTGTCTGACCACGGTCTTTCATCAAGGCGAGGTGCAAAAAAATAAGAGATTTGCCTCCTAGGTGTGCGCCGCGTTACTTCGCACCAACAAAGGCACAGTTGGTATAATAAAATCCTGTCGCCTCTCTGTTCGGACTTAGAAAATCAGTGCGTTGAACCTGCAGTAAACGACGCTTGTGACAATGTGCTGACGCCAAACGAAGTAACCAGTGTTTGTTGCTGCGCGTTCACCGCAGTGATTTTCAAAGTGCATAAAGGGAAGAAAGAGAAGAGGCGACAGGGCATCTGATGACGACTGTGCACAGCATCACCATGTGTGCTCTTCTCGTCGGCGTCAAAGCCGTAGGAGCTTGCATAAACACCAAAGTATGGTGCTGGCCACGAAAAAAGTGTCATGGAAAGGATCTTCAGCAATAACATTGTATTATATGGCCAATTAGGCTTGAAAATTAGCCTACAAGTGCGAAAATTTCCAAGTTAAGTGGACAAGATGAGATTCCTTTTTCGTTTTTCTTTCTACATCCCCCATTCTTCAAAGTACAGTCACACACAACAGCTAAAATATTACATCCCTTCTACTCTTCATATTCCTCTCTTGGCAATTATTCTTAAGAATACTGTAATTGAGAAGTTATGTACGGTTCTCAGCCCTCAGTCAATTCTCTTACCGGTGCACTAGCCTACATATTTTGCGTCAGGATTGAAAGTGAAACACGCACTAAGAGCTAAATAAACCCACATCAATAACAGACGAATGTTTGTCCTTGGCTGTTGTTCCATTTTCTCTTCATTTTCACCACCGACAATTTTTTTTTAATCTTTCATACCCCCCACTCTCTCTCTCTCTCTCTCTCTCTCTCTCTCTCTCCTATCCTTTTCTCATGCACGTTGGTTAGCTAGACCTTGGGTAGAATCAACTTTTTTTTTTTTTTTACGTATTACAAATATACTTGTCATGGGCCAACAGACCACATGTTATCTGTACTTCTTATGCACTCCTACATATTCTCTCTCTCTCTCTCTCTCTCTCTCTCTCTCTCCACACCTCTTTCTCTTTCCACTTCTTCATATCATCATCATAGTCATCTTCATCATGTCACGTACACTGATTTTCCTCATAACATCATTATTTAATTCCGATTTTTCCCAGGAGTCTTTCACTCATTTTGCACAGCCACCTACACTCCCTCTCTCCCTTCAAACACACCTGCCTTTTCCCTTCCCACTTTTTATATCATCGGCGAACTATTTTGTCTTTCGTGAATTACCGCCATGTTGCCTAATAAATCGCTTTGCTGAGGTAAATTACTCTGAACTGAATAAGATCGTCTCGATTTAACTGTAATAAAGTGCGGTCATTTATTCTGAGCTGAAACGCAAATAACGATAGTTTTCAACCTTCTTGTTAGTTATCTCGAAGATTAGTAAAATCGTCTACTGTTAGCTAATTTGAAGTACATTTTTTTTACGCTGGTATGATACGTAATACAAGACAATCGTGCTATTAACTTTATTCCTATGACACGCTTAAAGAACATCAATAACATGACACTGTTTAGTTACTACAATAAAACTGAAAAGTAATTTATTCTGAGCTGAAGCCTAAAACAAATTTTTTAACTTTTTTTTCACTGCCTTACCGTAGTGCCAGTCAAGAGACGTTGGCGACCATGGAGCGCTATTCTTCCCTCCCATGCGCCACTGTCACAATATCCGCCACACTCCATCTTCCGTCAATATCATCCAGGAGACTATCCATGTACTTAAATCTGTGTCTGCCTCTTGCCCTCGTACCCTCCACTCTTCGCAGCAGAGTCACTCTCAAAGCCTTTGTCCCGTATGACATGACCTAAGAACTTCAGCTGTCATCTTCTGATACACTTCATTAAACTTCTCTCAGTACCCGCTCTTCTTAATACATCCTCGTTTGTGACCCGATCTGTCCAAGGAATTCTTAACATTCTTCTTATAAACCACATTTCCACAGCTTCTAGACTCTTATTCATCTTTTGGGTTATCGTCCATGTTTCACATCCATAAACCAATGTTGACCACACGAAACATTTTAACATCCTCATTCTTATCTCCAAACTCATACTCATGCTAGTTAAAAGCCTGTTTAATTTCCTGAAGGCAGCTTTTTGCACTAGCTATTCTCCTCCTTATCCTTTGTCGCATTTCGAATCTTCTGAGATCGGAGTTCCTACATATTTAAAAGTGTCTGTCTGCTTTACTTGTCTTCCCTGCACATTTATGCCCACTCTCAACCGCTCTCTTCTCTTGGTTACTCCCATTGTCTCCGTCTTCTTTTGATTAACCTTCAGGCCTCTCCTCAGACATGCTTCATGCAATGCATCTACCAACCTCTGCAACTTTTCTTTCGAATCAGCCACCAAAACTGTGTCATCTGCTATCTGTTAATATGTTATGAGTCCATATTATAATTACAAATCATAATAGACAAATAGATAAATAGATAGATAAATAGACAGATAGACAGCTCTATGCGAGCCTGGGAATGGGAAATGATCTTGCAAGTTACACTGAGGAAAAGCTGACGACAGACTAGGAAGTAGCCAGTCAGATGATGCAGTTAGTTGTCAGCAATACACCAGGTGAACAAAGCCTTGTTGACCATACACACACATACACACACACTCACACACAGGCTTCTAGAACTTTCCAACCACAGTGAACACACGTGACACGACTCCTGTTTCACCAGAATTTAGGAAAGAGAGCTCAGAAGGAGACAGGCCATAGAATCGGCAGGTAGTAGGGAGAAAGGCTTAGCAACTTGGAAGAGAGAGAGAGAGAGAGCGAGACAGGGAGGTAGCTAGCGGGACTCTACTTAATTTCACTCGTGTGTGAGAGACTTTGTTAATATTTCCAAGACAAATAAAAATAGTCCCATACTCTTCTTTATCTCTCCTGTCATTGCATGACAAATGGCAACCAAGATTATCAACGTACAAACAACTCAAGTATAACAACCGCTCGTCCACAAGTCTAATATATATAACTTCTCTACAAGTAACTACAAAGTCTTTTTATGACATTTGATCATTTCCCATTCCCAGGCTCGCAGAGAGCTGTCTATCTGTCTATTTATCTATCTATTTATCTATTTGTCTATTATGAAAGACTGACGAAGAGAGTGTATGTGAGTGAGGTGGAGGGGGGAAGAGGGAGGGGGAGGCCGAGGATGAGATGGAGGGATGGGGTGGAGAGGTATATGAGAGAGGGGGGTGTGAGTTGGGAGCAGGGCAGTGAAATGGCGGGGGACAGGGCGACTTGGAGGCGATTTGTTTGTGGCCACCCCAAACGGGATTGAGGCGTCTGGCAATAGATAGATAGATAGAATTATAATATGGACTCATAACAATTATTCATATTCCGTCCGCCAATACTTATTCCAGCCAGTTCTTCCAAATCTGTCATACACTTTTGTCCACACAGGGAAAATAAATCTGGAGACAGGACACACCCCTGCCTCACTCCTCTCCGTATGTCAACCCAATCTGTCTTCTGGTCTTCTATTCTCATTGCTCTGCCTTTTCATCTCAATAAAGATTAGTAATTAATCTGAAGTCTTTTCCATCCACACCAATTTCTTGTAACATATTTATCATTTCCTCATGCCGCACGGTATCAAAAACTATCTATCTATCTATTCCCAGACGCCATAATCCCGTACGGGGTGGCCATTTGACTCTGAGTTATTTGTTTTACAGGGAGGGGCACTAACTCTCCACCAACCAACTTGACGGTATCAAAAGCTTTTTCAAAATCGATGAATCACATGTAAACATCCTTTTGCATATCTAATATCATTCTCAATGAGAAAATGGCATTTATTGTTCCTTTTCCTTTTCAAAACCCATATTGTTCTTCGGACACTGTCAACCTTACTATGTATTCTATTTCTTATCATTCTTGAAATGATCTTACCTATCTGGCTCATTATACTTATTGTCCTATGTTGTTCACACTCTATTGTTCCTTTTTTCTTAGGTATAGCTATAAACACTGATTCCCTCATCATTTCTGGAATGTAACCCGTATCATAGATGCGGTTGGCCACATCAGTTATCTTTTTCTTGATGTAATCCCCACCTGCCTCCACCATTTCAACTGAAACTTGATCTTCTCCAACAGATTTTCCTTGTCTCATACCTTTGATTGCTTCTTCTATTTCCTCTTGTAAGATGGATGGTCCTTCCAATTCTCCCACGATCTCAGGTCTCTCACCTCTTCCATCGTCATACAATTCCTTTACATATTCTTCCCATCTTTCCAAAACCTCTGATATTTCCATAAATACATTTCCTTGTTTATCTCTTATTGTTGAGCTTCTTGCTGAGTTCCTCTTACCAGTGATCTCTTTCAATTTCCCATACATCCTACGTTGCAGGTGCATCCGGTCAAGTTGCTCCATTTCTTGGCACTGTTTATTCCACCATTCCTCCTTTCTCTCATGACATTTCCTCTTCACTTCTCTATCCAATTCTCCATATCTCTATCGATTCCCTTTACAGCACCTTCTTTCTTCCGTAAGAGTCAGAATTTCCTCCATCATCCATCTCCGCTTTGCTTTCTTCCTATCCTTTGGCACCACTTTCTCCGCTGTTTCCAGCAATACAGTCCGAATATTATTCCAGTCTCTCTCAATTTCTTCACCTCCCTCAATATCATCTTCCAACATTTTGTACCTATTTCTTACTTCTACTTCGAAGGCTGTCTTAACCTCCTCCCCTTGTAGCACACTCCAGTCTCTTCTTGGCTGTTGTTGTTTCTTCTTCACCTTTTTTAATCTGATTCTAAATTCGGCTACCAGTGGAACATGGTCGCCTATTTGTCCAGTCTGCACCAGGGTAGGTTCTGCACTGGGTCACGGCATTTCTGAATCTCTTGTTGATTGTTAAGTAGTCAATCAGGTTTTTCATTTGCCCTCCTGGACTTTTCCTTGTTCATAGCCGCCTGGGGTGATGTTGGAAGAATGAGTTCATAATAACTTGGCTCTCCAAACAGCACCATTCCACCCATCTATCACCCCTCTCATTCCTTTCTCCCAAACTAAACGGTCCTACTACATCCTCTTGTCTACCCAATCCTATTTTGGCATTCAAGTCACCCGTAACGAAAGATATTACGGAAATTAAATGCAAAATATCTATCATAAGCAAAAGGAAAGTTCTTTATTGCCTTTTGTATTCTGGTCAGTCATATCTTTCATTTTCCTTCGCCAGTCATTCTATCAGTTCTGTCTTCCCCAGTGACCACCTCTTGACTACGATGGCATCAATTTTAGTTTGTTCTCACTACCATCCACAACTTTTCTCGTCGTTCCTTCTCCCACATCTCACACTCAGCAATATCCCTCATTTTCCTTCACCATTCATCCCATCATATCAGTCTTTCCCCAATGTTTACTTTACATCTCATTATTTCCCCCCCCCCTCACCTTCTTCCACACTTTACCTCTCCGTTCCTACAATCCTTATCGCTCCCTCAGTAATACCTTTTACTCTCCTTAGCCAGTCACTCTTATAAGTTCTCGTTTCCCCCAAACTTTTACATCGCCTCCTTCACTTTTCTTTAAGAACTCTCCTCACGCCTTCCGTCCTCATTTTTTCACCTCATACAGCCCCTTTATCAACCATATGTCACACTTTCCTCGTACAAGGCATTCTTATTTCCGTCTTCCTCAATACTTCCTTCTTTTCTTTCGCTTACATTAATACCTCTCTCCCATAATTTATTTTCCTCGATATCTAGCCTCCTGCCTCATACCGTCTCCCCTGTCAGTCATAATAGTGATATCCATTGTATTCCTCCACCACTTTCACCTTGCCCCTAATGCTTATCTCGCTTCTTTCAACACCCTTTCAAAAACTCTTCCCATACGTTTCATCCTCGTTCCTTTCACCCATTCTACCACTTTAATTTGTTCCAGCAATCATTCAGTAACTTCTTTCTTCCTCCAAACATAACCTCGCCTCTTTCACTTCCCTTCAAGATCTCTTTCAGCTTCTTTCTTCAAAACTTTCTCTTACCCTTTACCGCTTCTTTGTAACATCCTGCATTTTCCTCACTCACTCATTCCATCATTTCAATCTTTCCCCAACTCATTCCTCTCTTCACTTCCCTCTAAGATCTCTTCCTACACCATCCTCCATCTTCCCTCATCACCCCTTACCTCTTCCTTGTCAATCATTTCCTTCATTTTCCTTCTTAATTCATTCTCTCACTTCAGAATCAGCACAGCTTACCTTACTTCTTTCACTTCCTTTCGCGACTTTCTCTTCCATCGGTTCCTCCTACATTCCCCCATTATATCGCTCTTATCAGTACTATCCACCCTTTCACTCATTCATCCATTCTTACCTTCTTCCACCAAAGTTTATCTTCTTCCTTGTATATCCCTCTTCGTTCCCTCACCCCCCACTTCTCCCTCAGTACTGACTTCTCTCACGTTTACATCACTTCTCTTACCACCCTTCATGACCTCCTTCCACACACCCCATCCTTCTCCTCGCCATATACTATAAATGGAAAGACAAAAGTCGTGTCCCTGTTTTATCCGAAGGTTAAGTATAACATGTGAAACATTATGAGAGCTCTACCACAGCTACATATGCTTGGTTGACTAGCCTGACTTTCCCAAATTTCATATATGCAGCTGATGAGATGACAATATAAACGAATGCAAGAAATTCGCAAACCTTAACATCCATTTGCGAGAATTGCTGCGACCGAGAGACGAAATGTGAACGATATTCGCTAAGGCGAACACTGTTTGGCCGTTACATATTACAAAATGTCAGGCAGACCTTGGTATAGGCGGGGCAAAACACCATGCGACCAACTACTGGGGAGATGAGAGAGGATATGATATACATTTATTTGAGAGAAAAAAAAAACATGAACAAAGAGAAAGGTGGTTTAGGCGCTTTCAGGAGGACGGCACAACGGACAGCAGTCATTTTTCAGGTCGCCCTAGTGTTACCACATCAATAAAGGACCAGGAAACAATCACAACGATGGAAGGTAGCACCTGTAATCAGTGCTTATTCCGTAAGACGCGAATTGAACCTAGAATGAATCGCACGAATAAATATGCTTAGACTTCGGTCTTTTGGGTTATGTGTTCGAACTCCAGCCTGTGGGATTCATTTCCCCATTCAGTACAAAGCATTCGATCATCATCATACACTGACTCTACCCTCATATGTAACAAAGTTGTTTGATGACTGATAATGAAAATCACAGCTTATAAATACCAACTGAAGCTAAGCAGAAGCTAATTAATAAAGAAGTAGAACAAAAATCCAGACATGTCTTTAGCTAATTGAACTCCATTGTTCCTAAGATGTTAAAAAGGAACAAATAAGAAACTGTTCACATATATATCAAGTAAAAATTATCAATCGGAATAACACAGCTATAAGTATTTATTTTCTCTTTGTCATGAAAAATATGCTCGCATCCACAGGCTCGTCACCTAGAGCAATGGCACCTCATAACAGTGTTACCAACCGCCCGTATGACGCAGAGCAGAATGCACCAAAACACTAGCCTTTTAGCAGAAGGTTTCATCAAATTTCAAGACACGACTTTTATCTTTGTACAATCAAAGACTAAGTCGTGTCGCTGTTTTGTCCGATGATTATGTGAAAAAAATGAAATATCATGAGAGCTCTACCAAAGTTTATATTCGTGGTTAGCTAGACTGACTTCCTAGAGCTTCACATCTGTTGCTTAATGCTGATGGGATGAGGGTATCCAGTAAATGAGACCAGGAAATTCTGATGCCTTAACATCGATTCGAGAGAACTGCTGCGTCTGAGGAATGAAATGCGAACTATATTCGGTCAGACGATGATCATCTGGTCATTTAATCCTTCACCTTACCAAAAAACGTCAAGCAGACCTACTATATACCGTGGTATAGAAAATGAAAGCAATATGCATACAACTGCTAGGGAGATGAGATATGGCAGAATCTACCTTTATATACTGGTAGAGAATCCCGCACAAATAGTGCAAAACATCCGGAGTAAGCAGAACCACAGAAAAGAGGATTTGATGATTTTGGGAAGGAGGTACAACGTAGAACGGTCATCTTTCAGGTTATCCTCCTGTTACCGCGCCACTACAGAACCAGTAAATAATCACAACGATGGAAGGCAGCAATTGCAAGCAGAGTTTATGCCGTAAGAGACGAACTGCACCCAGCATGAAGCATTCGAGCAGTTGTGTGTTGACTTTGGAACTCTGGGTTATATGTTCCGACTCCAGCCTGTGGGATTCATTTTGCCACTCTTAACAAAGCTTTCGATTAGCATCAGTCTATATAATACTAAAAATCACCGTTCTGTTTATCTATTTGTCTGTTTCTATCTATCTATATATCTACCTATTGCTAGATGCCTTAATCACGTAAGGGGTGGGCACAAACAAATCGCCTCCATGTCGCCCTGTCCCCCGCCATTTCACTGCCCTGCTCACAGCTCACATCCCCCTCAGTCATATACCTATTTACTCCAACCCTCCATCTCATCCTTCGCCTCCCCCCCCTCTCCCCCTTCCACCTCACTCACATACACTCTCCTCGTCAGTCTTTCACTCTCCACCCACTTCACATGTCCAGACCACCACAGTGTGTCTCCTAATGCTTCCTATCACATCCACATCCACACATCAACGCTCCTTCACATCCTCATTTGCCAGTCTGTCTCTCAATATGACTCCACATGCTCCTCTTAAGTAACTCATTTCCACTGCTCTCACTCTAGACTTCTGTCCCTTCAACAACATCCAAACTTCACTTCCATACGATAGAGTTCGTATCACAATACTGTCATGTAGTAACTTTTCCACTTCCATGCTCACTTCCCTGTTTCTTGTAACTGCTTTCAAGGAACCAGCAACCTTTCTTCCTTGATGTAACCTTCCAAGCCCTTCACCCTCTAAACTTCCATTTTTACGCATCACAATACCCAGGTACTTAAATGCACTCACATTTTCCATTTCCTTCTCATCGAACCTCACTGTACATTCACTGACTTCATTTCTCTCTAAGACCATAACTTTATTCTTCCCTACATTTATGTTTCGATTCCGTTTCTAACACACTCTCCCAAACTTATTCACCAAGCATTGCAGCTCTCCTTCGTCTTCACTTAACAACACAGTATCATCTGCAAACAACAGTACACTGCCCTCTCTCATTAGGGCTGCTCCATCATCCACTGCCCTACGCTGTATCTCTTTTATAACCCCATCCATATACAGATTGAACAACCATGGAGACACGACACATCCCTGTTTAAATCAGTCTGTTTGTACCCTCAAATGAGCCGAAATGGTGCATCAGAGCAAAACAGTGTTTGAATCAAAGTACGTTAAATGCACAACCGTAAAGAATGTGAAAAAAAAAAAAAAAAAACTGATGCGCTTGGCCTCCAGTTACCAAAAATGTTGTTAATTAACACACCTCCATACCTTGTATTTTGCAATAAAAGTGGCAAGCATTTCATGGAGTTTCATGTCTTCGCATATGTAAATAAATAAAATGGAAACCCGAGCGTCTTCTTCCACAATGAATGGCCATCCAGGGTCCCAGGTAATGCAGAATCATAGGGTTTGACCAGGCAAGGTCGGGTACCTCTTCTAGTATACTACTAAAATTCCCATTCTGTTTATCTGTTTGTCTGTTTGTACCCTGATATTAGCCAAAATGGTGCATTACAGCACACCAATTTTTAATCAATCAACTTAAAATATGATAACTTAAAGAATGCGTTAAAAAATAGGTTCAATAGGCCTCTTATAACCAGAAATCATGTTAACACATCCATATCTTATAACTCATGTACAGTACATGCGGCGGGGGATTTCCATGGAATTTCATGACTTTGCAAACAAAGAGAGAGAGAGAGAGAGAGAGAGAGAGAGAGAGAGAGAGAGAGAGACAGAGACAGAGAGTTTGCCTGTCTGTCTGTCCTCTATGGAAATGAAGGGGGATGCATATAGAACTCTTTTAACAGCTCTGACAGGTGTGACTTATTACAACGAATTTAAACGTTTTGAACGTACACATTACATAAGTGAAAGTGGCTCATCTGATGGCTAAGATTATAGTTAATCAGAAATGTTCAAGTCAACATGGTGATGGAGAATATAACCCTGGGGAAATGGGCTCAAGGATAAAAAGGGGAACCCAAGGAGTGGCCATCCAAGGTTCCAGGTAATGCATGATCTTAGGGTTTTGCCCAGGAAACGCCGGGTACCCCTTCTAGAGATATAGACTAAGTCTGTCCTCTTATGTAAAATAGTTTGGCCAATTTATTTGGATAACACTGAGAGACAACGACAAACACAGCTTTTAATTTTTAACTTAAGCTAAATCGAAGTTAAATGATTAAAGATGGAAAAATGATTTCAGGACGGTTCTTTAGGTAACTGGATGGCAGTCTTTCTAATAGGACAGTAAAAAATAGAATATATGATCAACAGTTCATAAATATCAAGTTAAAGTAAGTCGGAAAAACACAATATGAAGATGTTTTGCTTAATTATGAATAATATGCTCGTATACACAGTTTCGACATCTGGGGCAAAGGTATCACATGTCGGTGCTGCCAACCATCCGTAAGAAACAAGCAGAGCGCACCTAACCTTAAGCCTCATAGCAGATATTTTCACCAAATTTCACGACATGACTTTTGTCTTTGATTGTTTCATTCATTCATTCATTGCCAGACGCCATGTATCCCAGACGGGGTGGCCAAGGGCTTAGAGTTAATTGTTTTACAGGGAGGGGCACTAATCCTCCACCAACCCCACTTGACGCGTAGGGATGCCAACAGCATCTGGTGTTCCCAGGAGGTCACCCATCCAAGTACTAACCAGACCCAACGTTGCTTAACTTCGCTGATCGGACGGGAAGCGGTGTACTCAACGTGGTACCTGCAAAAAAAAAAATGCACAAATATTAGTTGATGCCGGTAAAGAAAATAAAAATTGTTGGTAACTGCAGTGAGAAAATAATATACCAGTATCTGCAGACAGCTGATAATTAAACAATATTATGTGAAATGAAAATACAAAAATAATCAATGATATCTGGATTGTATCTGCAGTTACAAGAGGTAATAAAATTATACTGTACCTGACGAGAAATTACGTGCATTATTTGATAGGTTAGAAGATTAGTGTTTCCCTTTAATTTTGTGAATATTCATTAATTAATACAAATATTTGATAAATTTTCCCTCATGATAATTTGATTAATTATGAATGATGGATAACTATACATAAGCAATATTTGGTCAAAATAACACAGCTGATGATAGGTCGATGTTTAACACTAAAAGTTAAAAGGTTGTGTAAAGCATCTTGTGTACGAGTTTGTCACACCAGCTAAGAACAGTGAGATACTAATATGGTAATGAAGCATTACCAAAATAAAATTTTACTAAAACTGGTAGTAGTAGTATGTTAAATGGATGAAGTTGAAACTTATTTTTGACTTTCATACAATATTTACTTTCGGCTATGTAGGGGAACGATGATGTAACACCATGAATTCATACAAAATGTCAATAGTCATAAGTCAAACAGGGGACAGTACTTGCAGCAAGTAAAAAAACCCGTGAGAAATATCTCCTGATTTTGGCGAAATTCTGAAGGATCTAGCAAGCAGCCATCCTCCAGCCATGGTAGGGCATTATGGTAAGACCTGGTCTTTTGTATAGTGTCACCTGGGATATAAGGGGTTCTGGACTTCGTCACTTTTTATATAAAAACCCATACACCTGACCAGTCTCCTCCGGTTGGAAGTTCTTGTGTCTGCGCATGTACATTGCGAGGAGCTTGATGTGTATTATCGTCTTGGCTATGTCACTTTGCCAGCACATGCACCAACTCCACTCCACTGGCGAAGGTGTTGCCAATGCCCTGAACCCAACTCTATTAGGACGATATGGAATACTCTGGACCTGCCACCCTCACTGATCTTGAGGTGGACTTAGTGCTCAGTGATGACAGTGTCCCGTCTGAGGAAACTTGGTGCCCACTTGTCCTTCAAAGACACCAGGGCTCCACACCTACTGCAGTTGGGGTGACTCCAAGGCTTCCTAAATCTGTAGCCCTCCATCTTGTCTCCCAGGGCTCCACCTCCACTAAACGCCCTGTAGAACATGTTTCGGATATCAACAGTGAACCATCGTCTCCTGCTGTAAAAACATTCAAGTGCAATGAGACTTTTTCTCAGTGTAATGTTACTGATCACTTCCTCCCTCACCTCACTCCTCAGAAGACATCTTCCCAACCTGCAACAGTTCCTCCAGCATTTGGTCACCAAGCTGAGTTCATCAAACTCCTCTTCAAAGAGTACCAGACTGTTGATATGAAGCTTCTATGGCTACCTGAGGTAACCAAGACGTTCTGTCTCGACTGGGAGCCACTTGAGGTCAAGATGTCTGCTGGCACCTCCCGTTTCATCTATATTTCAAGACGACTTATGGACATCATAGACAGGGTTACCAGTGGTGAGTTTCTGTCCTTGTTGCTGAATGTTCAGGACTCAGATGACAGGTCCCATAAGTTCTCCACCTACCTCATCATGCACTACCCTGACAGCATTGACACCTCCTTGGCTAAAGAACTCCCTGGCATCTGTATTGCTCGTCTTTTCCATCAAAATGGGACGCCCATCAATCGACTTTTTGTCCCATGAAGTCTCCCAGACCCACCTCCACCAGTTAGCAATTTCATTTTCCTCCCTTGTCACCCATCCTGTGAGCTATGCAGAATGAAGGACGAACAGCCATTGGCACTTTAAATGCTGGGGAATTGGACATACAGTCCATTATCTTAATATGCAAGTTTCTATGATGCAAAATACCCAGAGCATGAGAGGAGGCTGAAAAAATGTAATAATCAAATGTCCTCGAGCTGGTGGCAAAGTGAGCCGAATCTGGTGTCGTGCCATTGAGCACGACATACCTTTGTAAGGCTCGCGAGGAAGTGACAAGGGTCATAATGTTAGCACTTACATTTCGGATTTATCAATCCGAAACGAAAGTAAAATCCTTGCTGCTTTTGACGACTTTATAGATCAAATGGTAATGAAAGAAAACTGTAAAGTGTGAGCTCAAGAGGCTCTAGATGCCACAAATACAATCTCCATTACTACCGAGACAGACTTGCCGAGGAAGTGAACCAAAGGCATCAAACTGTGACTACCGCCTTCTGTACTCCATCACAGGAAGGTCCAGTGCCCTCAACATGTGCCGAGGATGACACTGATGGTGCATCTGTTGTGCCTGCCTTGAACTTTGAGGGGTTCATGACTGATGTGGAGCATGTTGGTGGTGGTGGTGGTGACGGTGGTGGTGGTGTGATGGAGTTGGGTGGTGTTTAGGGTGCTGGGACCAGGGCACCACAACTGCCTCACCCTGCCTCAGAACCCCATCTCTTCAAGTCAGCTAAGCCTTTCCAGCATAAATTTTAAGGTAATGGGATATTGTGTGGGTTATAATTAGTGTACATTTGTTAAATATCCCATAATACTTAGACAAAATGACAGACTAGGGGCCAAAGGAGATACTTTTGAGGCAGCCACCCCACCAACTGATACTTTCCCCATAAGGTTTGTTATTTGTAAAACGCGAAATTTCTAGAGAGCAAGGTTTTCTACCACCCAAATTCTTGCATATTATGTGATTGGACAGGGAATAGACTGTAGCACCAGTCGAGCAGGGCAGTACTCCGAAAGTGGATGGAAAGCTTATGACAGGGAGAGTTGGAGCTCTCGTTTCATCAGCCCTCGGGAATAGTTCATGACCATCCACCTTTGCTGTACTTTTCAGTGTTTCAGTAGCACAGAGAGTAGGTATGCATACACTTTAATACAAGTTTCGCTTACTGTCAACACCAAAGCGCATGCACATTACACACTACGCTTCCTATTCAAAATTCAAATAATGGTGTCGTTTATCCAAGCCTTGGAGCCCCCACTGGGGGGGCCCATAAATGTCCCCACCATCTGCCCCTCTCCCGGTGGTGACTCAACGAGTTGCCTGGAACCACTGTCTGACACTCTTCTTTTTCATGTTTGTAACATTCGCGGCCTTTCCTCTAACTTTCTCTCCATTGAGCACCACCTCACCTCTAAACCTCACCTTCTCTTAACTGAGACTCAGCTGTCTGAGGCAACTGATAGCAAACACTTCTCTGTATCCTCCTACTTTCTCTATACTCATTTCAAAGCCAAAGGTGGCTGTTGTGTATTTGTACACAATGACTTATCTTGTTCTCGTATTCCTGAACTTAGTTTTTCTGAATTCTCCATTCTCTGGCTTCGGTTTTCCTGTCATCCTCTGAGTAAATATATCTGTGCTGTTTATTTATCCCCTAATTCTACTGATTGTGAAAAATTCATCAGCTATCTTACTTCTAACATGGAACACATCCTATCCATTTCTCCTTTCTCAGAAATCTCCATTCTGTGAGATTTCAATGTCCATCACTACCTTTGGCTCTCCTCTCCTTTCTCTAATCCTCCTGGTGAACAAGCCTACGTCTTTTCTAACCTTATTGATTTTGTGCAGCTTGTACAACACCTCACCCGCATCCCTGACAGCCTTGGAGAGAGCTCCAACATACGTGACCTCTTTCTTAAAACAAAGCATTCTGCTTAAGTTGTTAATCTTTCCTTTCCGTTGGGCTCCTCCTGTCACAACCTTATTGCCTTAACGTGTCCTATCCATCCACAATGACCTATGGACCCTCTAAAGAAACGTTAGTTGTGGCACTTTGGAGTTGCTGATTGGGAGGCCCTCAGGCAGTACTTGTTTGATTTTCCCTGGAATGATTATTGCTTCCATGGCTGGGAGCCATCAGAATGGATCTTGTGCATTACAGAGTTTATTCTCTCAGACATGAAAGCATATCTTTCTTTCTCATACCCGTTGACTAATCAAAGAAAAAAAACATTTGGTTTAATCACGCTTGTTCTAATGCTGTCCACATCAAGGAGAGGGCCTAAAAAAGGTACCGGAACCAACCCACCCCTGAATCACATCTTTATGTTTCTGCCCAGAATCGTGCTAAGTCTGTTGTTTGCTCTGCTAAAAATAATTTAATTCAAACTAAATGCTCTCAGCTCTCCAACTCGAAGTCTTCCCGATCCTTCTGGCACCTTGCCAAAAACCTTTCTAACAACTTTGCCTCATCATCCTTCCCTCCTCTTTTCCACTCTGATGGCTCTGTCGATACTTCTTCCACTAATAAAGCAGATATCTTTGCTCAGACTTTCTCCTCCAATTCCATCTTAGATGATTCTGGTGCTGTTTCTCCATCACTTCCCCCAGCTGACTTACTAGTGGCTGACATTAAAAGTTCTTCAGCTGATGCATTTTCTGCAGTCGCTGGCCTCAGTATTAACAAAGACATATGGGCCTGATGGGGTCTCTCCTGTTGTCCTCAGTAACTATGCTGCTGTGCTTACTCCCTGCCTAAGTAAACTCTTTCGCCTTTGTCTATCAAAATGTACCCTTCATTCTTGCTGGAAGTTTCCCTCATTCAGCCTGTCCCAAAGTAGAATGACCATTCCCAACCCTCTAACTATCGCCCAATGGCTTTCACATCCTGTGTCTCAAAAGTTGTCGAGTCTGTTCTTAACAGAAAAATTTTTAAGCATCTTTCCTATTACAACCTTCATTCTCATCGTCAGTATGGGTTCTGCCAGGGATGCTCCACTGGCAATATTCTCACCTACCTTCCAGACTCCTGGTCATCCTCCTTTCGGGATGTTGCCGAAAGCTTTACTATTGCACTTGACACCTCAAAAGTTTTCAGTCGAGTTTTGCATAATTCTTTAATTTCTAAATAGCCCTTTTATCGTTTCTATCCTTCTTTCTTTGCCTTCATCTCTAGGTTCCTCTCTGGTCGTTCTATAGCTGCTGTTGTAGATGACCACCGTTCTTCTCCTAGATCTATCAACAGTGATGTTCCTCAGGGCTGTCCTAACATCAACTCTTTTCCTTTTATTCATCAATGACCTTCTAAACTGTACATCTAACCTATCCACTCATACACTGATGATTCCTCCCTTCATCCTTCCATTCGATTCCCTCAACGTCCATCTCACCAGTTACTTCAACGAACAAGGGATAAGGCTGTGGCACACCTAATGTCTGACTTGGGTTGTAGCTCTGACTGGGGTGAAAGTAATCTTGTTGTTTTTAATGCATCAAAGACTCAGTTAGTTCCTACACCTATCAACCAGACACAATCTTCCACATGAGTACCTACTAATATTTGATAATTTTTCGGTAAGAACGGATGAGGGAACATACATATTGTGTAATATTACTACAGCAAGTGTTATAGATGACTGATTCATAATACAATTGATTGCTGCTATTGTGTTACTACTGTGTAATTATATGCATGTGTACACAATTATGTCGCAACTTACAGTATAACATACAAGGTAGTTGTACAATATTACTACAGTTACTACAATTAACTACAATATTGCTGCAGTTACAATACCTACAATATTACTGCAGTTACTACAATTAACTACAATATTACTGCAGTTGCAATACCTGTGATAGTACAGCAGTTACTACGATTAACCACAATATTACTGCAGGTATGTAACAACTACAAGTTTACTTCAATTAAAAATACAGTTATGTAACAATTACAGTAATATTTCAGTTAAAAATACATTATTGTCACAATTACATTCATACAATGTAACTACAATGTTCGTACAATTCTGTGTTACCACAATTATGGAACAATTACATTCATAACATGTAACTACAATGTTCCTACAATTATGTATTACAAGAATCATCATACAAGTTAGGCATTACCATAGGTATAACACCATATGCAACGTAATGACCTAGCAATTTTACCACTGCACAAGTACAGTATATGTGTATGTCTGTTATACATACACATTTATGCTGCTGCACTCACGCAGTTGCAAGCGCTGGTTCGAATCCTCGCATCTCCCTACGTGTCAAGTGGGGTTGGTGGAGGATTAGTGCCCCTCCCTGTAAAACAATTAACTCTAAGCCCTTGGCCACCCTGTTTGGGATACATGGCGTCTGGCAATGAATGAATGAAACAATATTATCATAATTATTATATCGCTATAATATTACAATGAATATTATGTATAAATAGATTTGAATTAATTACTACACGCTGTCGTAGGTCGCCAGCAGGGCGTGACCGAGCGAAGTCAGGACTCTTAAATATCATAAATAATAACTAGTAGCATAGATGTAATCTAGAAGGTTAAGGCAGTCATGGCAAGGGCCGGCAGGAAATATCATCTGCACATTCCCTCTGAAGAATGTGCAGTCTGCACCTCGTGACGCCTGATAGGAATACACACATACACACACACACAGACTTCTAGAACATTTGACAACCGTATAATCCACGTGACAGAAGCTTTCATATACGAGAGAGAAGCGAGAAGAAGACAGAAGGAATTAGGAGGCTGGAGAAGAGAGAGAGAGAAGGGGGGTCTAGCGAGAGAGTCTATGAGAGAGTTAGCAAGCATAAAACCGCTCTCATCTCAATATTCTCTTGTGAGACAATCTTAGCCTAAAATTTTGAGATAATCCCTCCGAAGAAATAAACTACAATCAAACCTTCTTTACCCCTGCACAGTTGTTAACTTTATACACGGGTTTTATTCATCCCTGTTTAGAGTACAACTCTCATGTGTGGGGAGGCTCCTGACATACAGCTCTTCTTAATAGGGTGGTGTCAAAGGCTTTTTGTCTCATCAACTCTCCTCCTCTTACTGGCTCCCTTCAACCTCTGTCTCTTTGCAGCACTGCTGCATCTTTATCTCTTTTCTATCACTACTTCAATGGTCATTGCTCCTCTGAACTGTCTGCTTGCATTCCTCCACCTTTACGACGGGTGGTAGCACTCGTCTAGCAACAACTTATCCCTTTTCTGTCCAACTGTCTAATGCAAGAGTTAACCGTTACTCCTACTCCTTCATTTAAGCAACAGATCAACTCTGGAACTGTCTCTCTCTGTCTGTATTTCCTACTTCCTATGATCTCCAGTCTTTCAAAAGCAGTGTGTCCAGGCATCTCAAATGAACGGATCTTGAATTTGGCTCCATTTTATATTGTTTTTTTTTTTTTTTTTTTTCTTGGAAGGAATGGTTTGCGGGCTCCTGGCCATTGGTTTCTTTTTTTTTTTCCATAAAAAAAAAAACTACTCATCTTTATCTTCTGTCACTGCCTACAAGTTAACTGGGGTTATCTCCTCACATATCTGCTCACTATTACCTACAGCTCGGCCACGACTACTATATAATCAGTTACAAGACTGACAATCCAACTTAATTCTACATCATCCTCTAACATACTTCGGGTTTCATTTTTTCGTGATTTGTATTGGAGAGATCATATTACATCTCTTGTAATACCTGCCTCCAAGAGATTAGGTGTGCTAAGCCGACTCCATACTTCTTTACCCTTGCAAAGATGTTGACTTTATATAAGGGTTTTATTCGCCCCTGTGTAGAGTAAAACTCTCATGTGAGGGGAGGCTCCCCACATACAGCGCTTCTCAGCAAGGTGGAGTCACAGGCTTTTCGTCTCAATAACCCCACTCCTCTTACTGGCTCCCTTCAACTTCTGTCTCTTCAGCGCAATATTGCATCTTTATCTCTTTGCTAGTGGTACTTCAATGGTCACTGCTCCTCTGAACTATCTGCTTGCATCCCTCCACCTACTGTATAAAACGTTGCACGTAGCACCCGTCTTGCAACAAACTCTCATCCCTTTCCTGTTCAGCTTTCTAATGCGAGAGATAACCGTTACTCCCAGTCCTTCATATGTGCAACAGGTCAACAATGGAACTGTGTCCCTCTGGCTGTATTTCCTACTTCCTATGATCTCCAGTCTTTCAAACGCAGTGTGTCCAGGGGTCTGGAAATGAACGGATGTTGAATTTGGCTCTCAGTTTGGCCTTTTTTTTTTTTTTTTTTGAAGGAACGGCTGTCGGTCTCCTTGCCAAGAGAGAGAGAGAGAGAGAGAGAGAGAGATAAAAGAACAGTTTTGTAATACGCTAAGCACTATGTAACACTATGGTGAAAGACATATATAAGCAAATTATTGTATGCTAAATGGTTACGTTGATGATACCCAAAGACACAGCAGCGAATAGCAAAGAGTAGTGATTAATTTGGTGGAGCAGGTTCACGGGATCTACTTTTACTTAAAAAGGAATTATTATCATTTTTATATGCATTTCACGTTACTATAACTTTTTTACAGTCTCTAATTTTCAAAGGGGGTTTGTTGAGTCTTTTTCCCCCTGCATTTGTTGGCCTGTCTTATATCTGTTGATAAATTATTACAGTAATTCATCACCACACTGCAACCTCACTACATCACTGCCTCACTACAACACTTTCTCATTATATCGCACCACCACCTCACCACACTATTGCCTCACCGTACCACACCACTACCTCACCACTACACTGCCTCACCATACTACACTACTACCTCACCACAACATCCCACCACACCACTGCCGCACCACAACATCCACACCATACCACCGCCTCAACACAGCACTCCACTACATCACAGTCTCATCACACCATAGTCTCATCACAGCACAGTCTCATCCCACCACTTTCTCACTTCCAACCATTGCCTTCCCTTGTCACTGCCTCACTCTGGCTGGTTTAAAGAGTGAACATGAGTAACAAAACTCTTATGGTCAATTCCCCCATGCACGGGACAGCTCTATTATTATCTTGCAGATACGACCTTATTAAGTTGTGGTTGAGTCATTGGAATTCCAGAGTTAGTACTGTCATCACTAACCCCTTGCGGACGGAACAACCCTACTATTGTGGCTACATCCAGCTTATTTTACTCAGCAAGGAGTGAGTAATGGAACCTGAAATTGTTATGTGAGATCACACTGTGGAGACTGATTTTGTTGGTAGTCCCTGGTAAGGAAACAGTGATTGATGTTGTTTTTGTTTCTGCTGACATTTTGTATTGTTTCCATGTTACTCTTATCATACCACATGTGTCTGTTGCTGCCACCACTGGCATTGTTGTCATGTCACTGACGTCAGACTAACCACCTGCGTCTTTCTCTGCTAATACTAGAACTGTTGCAATGATGCTCTTGTCACACTCACCACCTGTCTGTATGTCCATCATTGTCCACTCATTATATTTTTCAGATTATGATCAATATTTGCTTGCCTATGCATTAGAATACTTCAGGTATGACTACTTTATTGTACTCAGAATAGCTTATTGTTACAGCAAAAAAATTTACAGACATTTGAAGTAAGGATGTTATATAACCTCAGTTATTAATAAATTTATTTTAATGGCGTCTTTCATGTACTGAACTTGTCTTTACCAATCATTTCAGTCAGCTTTGAGGAGCGGTTCCTATAGGGTAGGTGTTTAAAACCACCTACCTATCTTTTTTCTACCGTCACATGATTTTTCCATCCGAGGTACGCGGCTGTTACTGAAAGGCATATTGATAATACACAAAAGCTGAAGCAGCCCCTATAGGATATAAATACGGGGGTGAGGGCGAAGAGGCATACTGAACCAGAGGCCAAAGTGAAAACCAAGATATCTAATTTGCATAATCTTTCCCTTTGGACCTCAATCTTTCTTTCAGCCTCGGTCTTTCCCATCCCCTGTTGCTTCTCCCTCTCTCGCTCTCCCACACCTTTCCTCTCCTCTTCTTCTCCCTTGCCTCCTTCTCTCTCACATATTTCATTCTCCTTCCTTCTCACCTCCCTCTCCCAAACACATTCTTTTATGTAGTTACAACACCATCTCCTACCCCTTCCTGATACTGTATTTCATTTCAACAACTAACCTCCTTCCCCCCCTCTCTCTCTCTCTCTCTCTCTCTCTCTCTCCACGGCGCCACTATGATTTTCCTTTCCCATTCCGTCATTCCTTCCTACCCTTTATTCTCACCCAGTGGCAGATCAAGAGGGGTGATCCAGAGAGTCAGGGCTCGTTTCACCCATTTTTATGTGCCAATTTCTCCCTCGAAAATGTAAACAGAATTGTTGTAAAAACAGTAAAAATAATAATGGATGTTTCTGATTCCTTTCCGTACGAACATGACATTATCGGTGAAATTCTCCTGGCTACAGTTGAATTCGTTTTTACTCTGTATTTACTTTGCTGTGTGTGATTGATTGTCATGAGTGGGTAAAACTAATTTTAAGGCGTTTTGGACCTCCCTTGTGACATATGCTGGATACGCCCCTGCTACCCTTCTCCCTCCTCCTTTGCCCCACCCATTTTTCTCCCTCAGCCCAGCCAGATCAACCTTCGGGCCAGGTGTGGGGTACAGACTGGCAATTATAGGTGGCTCTGCTGCCGCTCACTCACTTTGCATAATTAGTTATGTTGGGGACGGAGTGGTGGTGGCCGGTGCATCTCTCCGTGTTAATCGTGTGTGTCGGAGTAACGATAAATAATATATGAGACATTCATGCCGAATCCATTTAACCCTAACATTTACACTGAATCAATCTCAACTTTCCCATGGAATCTGCATACTGAGTATTTATTACCCGTCCCCGCCCCGAAGGGGCTCGGGGACTGGTACCGATTTCACTCGGTTTGTCTGTTAGTCTGTCTGTCTGTTAGCAACTTTATGCGAAAACTACAGGTGCGAGTTTCAAACTAAAATTACAGGCTTGAATGACTATGACCTTCTGATCATCTGATTAAATTTTGGGCCACATTGGCCCAAGGCCCAGGCTGTAGGGAAAAAAAGTAAAAAAAAAAAAAAATCGTTTTTTCGCCAAATATCCTTTGAAATTGGTCATATGGACATGAAACCAAAACCTAGAGGTGCATCTTTCAAATCTGCATCCTATAACATGCCTCATTACATCAGGGGGGTCACCCCCCCCAGTTAGTGTTAGGGGGGTCAATGTCAGGTGGGTCGGGCCTAATATTTCAAATGGGCAAAAAATCGTCAATTTTCAACCGATTTACTCCAAATTTGATACATGACATCTTTGACTAGATACCCTGTTGTGTTATCCGTCAGCACTAAAATGGCTGCCGGGACGGATTTGCTGTGTCTTGGCACCACTTCTTGTTCTCGGATGAGTTTGGGCGAGTTTATGGCTGCATCAATGCAGAGTTATATTTTGTGCAAGGTACCAGCACACATACAGCCCGGGATAAAAACTTGTCCACTATTCCACTGAGCCTCGTTAAGGAAATATCCGTTACTTTCATTCCAGGAGCATTATATCAAAGAGACAATCATCTATGGAAAGCGAAACATATCAAGCCTTTTCCAACTTACGAGCGTTAATCAGTCGAGGGAAGTGAGAAGCATAAGTGGTGGAATACGGAATGAACTGATGTACCTAACTGTACTATCCCACACACTGGATACAGGGTCATCTCCTTATCCACATGCTCCTGCACACAGCCTACATTTGCACACATATCCTGAGCTGTGCTGGAGGCACCTCACAACCACCCTCCTACGTACAGGAAATGTGGAGTGACAAACCTTGTCCACTGGAATTCCTAAAGGCTCTTCTTCAACCTGTGGCTGCCTCACTGATCACCGTCGTACTCTGAGCTGAACTGAAGACATTCCTTGCCCAACCTTCTGAGTCACAAAATGTAGACAATGTGTGTCTCTGGATGGAAGGACTACTGTAGAGGTACTAGCAGAGATCTCCCTTTCATCAGGAAAAAGTAGAATGAGTGTTTATTCCATTATATAATATGATGACAGATGAACTCACACACACACACACACACACACACACACACACACACACACACACACACACACACACACACACAATATTCAGTACACATAGTCTACCAGTGTACTCACAGCCAGTCAGATGTAGTCTCAAAATCAAGCATTACATGGTACTTTAGACTCAGTCATTCACGTAAACACCAGTCAACAAAAAACTTGTCTTTCATATTCTTTCTTATAAATGACCTTTATTTCGATAGTGTAATAGGCATCTCGAAATGAAATAATCTGAATTCTAACTTTATTTTGCAAATTTTTTCGCAGAAAGCAACAGTTATTACAGAACGTCATCCTTCGATAACTTATTATTTTTATTTTTTTATTTATTTTTTTTTTTTACAGAACAGAGGAAAGGGAAACAAATGATTTTAAAAAATCCATACAGCTGATTACATTTGTCTTCCATTCATGAAAAATCTGTAACAGTTGGATGTGAAAAGGTGTACGTTGAAGTTTGGGGGAAACAACTCTTGGGAAGTGAGTTCCTAAGAGAAGCAGTTCAGGGAATAAAAGATTTCTGATAGGCAGAAGTTCTGCAATATGGCAATGTGACCTTCCAGTCATGAGCTCTACCAGATGCCTGTGTAGCGCAGGGGAAGATATGGAAAGGTGGCACAGTGCATGCAACCTCGTCTGAGCATTTGCCATAAAATATATTTGTAAAATAATGGAAGATAGGCAAAAGTCCTTACCTGTAGGGGAGACCGTTTATTTGTAACAGAGGGGTTATTAATCATTCTAACAGCTTTGTTCTGAATTCTGTGAAGTTGTTTTAGTGCAACCTCTCAGCATCCATTCGTTATGGGTGAGCAATATTCCAACTGAGAGCACACATAACTCTTATAAACACCAGCTGACTGCTCGTCAGTGAAGAAGCTACGAACTCTGTACAATAATCCAAGTTTCTTCGAGGTGGTTTTAGCAAGTGATCTGACATGAGAGGTCAAGCTGAGGACATAGTTAAGTGAAAGACGAGAAATTCAAAACTTTTGGAGATAGGAATATTATTAGCACTGAAGGTAAGATAAGAATTTGGCAATATCTGTCTATCAGTAAACTGTATATATTTGATTTTACTAGCCATAACTGAGACAAAGTTATTTTGCCCCCATTCAGTGATCCTAGGTAAGTCTTGAATTATGGAGATTGCTGTACTAATTTGTGAGTCAAAGATATTAAACTTTGTGAATGGATGTTTAAGCGTTAATGAACTGTGAAGTGTTGAGTCATCTGCATGTGAATGGATGGGATTATGGGTGACAGATAAAAGATCATTAATATGAATTAAGAACAGGGTTGGAGCCAGAACTGGTCCTTGTGGCACGCCAACATTAATCGAGTGGGAATTGGAATATATATATATATATATATATATATATATATATATATATATATATATATATATATATATATATATATATATATATATATATCAAGAGTAAGGAACTTCAAAATACCACTTCTTAGGTTTGATGCTGATGCATAAAACTTGTGACTGAAGCATCGACAGATGTCTGTGAACAGATATATATATATATATATATATATATATATATATATATATATATATATATATATATATATATATATATATATATATATATATGTCATCTACTTTTACCTTTATCTTTTTGTCGCTGAGATATGAGGAAATCAAGGGAACAAAAGACGTTAGTCCACAGCAAGGGAGAGTGGATAGCAGGGAATGTGTCACACTCTGCCAAAAGCTTTAGAAATACCAAAGGCTACTGCATGAGTTTCTCCATGTTGGTCAACTGATTGATGAATGGTATGAGTCAGGAAACTGAGTTTATCAATGGTGGATCTTTCATTGCTAAAACCATACACTCTATCACTAATTAAGTTGTTGGATTCAAAATCTTCAACTATGTGCTTATTTATTACTGTTTCAAATACTTTACCAAGAGAAGAAGTGATAACTATTGGTCTGTAATCAAAGGGGTCAGAGGAACTTCCTCTCTTCGAAATTGGGTGGATAGTAGGGTGGATTGAAAAGTGAGGTCCAAATTTTTTTTCTTCCTTTATGTTTCTGACAATTCGAAAAAGTTGCTTTATGGTACACATAGTAATTCTGGAAAGTTTCATGGAAATCGTTTAATATTCTGTGGTGCCCCAACCTTCCTATAGTGTTTAGCATAGTATATGCCCTATAGCATTATTAGGATTACAGCATATGCCTTGCAGCTCTTTGTTTATTCCAGTATTTCATTAGAATAACCCAGGAATCACCACGATGATGTGGCTGCATATTAGAGTCCTACCCATGCCCATCCCATCCACCCTTCCTTGTAAGCAACTCGGGGTAGTTGTGGTTACTGCAAGATGCGACATTCATTTTTAGAATGACATGAAGGCATCAGCCGTCAGGACTGGAGTCATGCATGTATGTACCCATCCCTTGAAATCTGTTCACAGACATCTGTCGATGCTTCAGTCACAAGTTTTATGCATCAGCATCAAACCTAAGAAGTGGTATTTTGAAGTTCCTTACTCTTGATGGCTTTTCTCTCCTTGAATTAATTATTCGTCTTAGTCCTAACTCTCTTTTATGGTGTTGTTCATTTACAGTCATCGCTAAGAGAATGTTCAAAAGGTGTCTAAAGAAGCAATTCTTTATATAACTGGATATAACATTTTCTGTTCTATCTCTTCACTTAGATATTGAGAGGAAGATACAGGTTTCCAGAGATGCTTAGCACCAGCGGCACATTATGGATTGTTTTTTATTGCAAACCACATGGGAGCATACACTTTCATGATGTACTGAACTAGAATGTGAAGGTATGCTGAAGGTTCCTCAGTTGCTACATACAGACGAAGAACTCTATTTGCAGTTGTTAACCATCTTGCATGAGATATCTTATCGGGTTTTCTTCTTGACAAATCTACTGAGCATTGGCCGTCTGCAATGACTTTCACCATCTCCAGTAGGTGAAGCTTATCTGTACTTAAATCTATTGTGTCATTTGGTGGTAATTCAGTTTTGACATTCTGGAAGTCAACTGCTGGGCGATCTTTACATCCTTCCAAGCTCTTGCCTATAGGACCATAAAAGGTATCCTGTCCTTTTGTGTGTCCATCAAGATGTTCCAAGAGATGTCGCAGTCCAAGTTCATTTGCATGGAGATGACATACTAGTCACTGCAGTGGTCTCTGAAAATGTTCTTCAAGCTGTCGAATAACTCCACTGTTTGGCCCAGTACTGACTGGAGTCCTGTCACATCCAATAGCTACTTTTTCTTTAGAACTTGTGTTGTGACAAGTATTTTATAATACTTTTTTGATAAATTTAGCACTTCCAGAGACAAGCGCTATATGTCCTAAATACGTTGATCCAGGTTCCTTTAGAAATGCAACATGCTCCTCTGTAACTATTAATTTAGCACCTTTCTTCTCCTGCATTACTGTCTTGTCTTTCCGTATTTTCTTCGCAACACAGATCGATTTTTCTACCTTTCCCGTCGTATTTAATTCCTGTCCACAATACCTGAACTGTTCTCTTTTGTAATCATTCCTACTTCTTCCAAAACTGCACTGTCGATTGTAGCACTTGTTCAATCAGACACTCCTGTTCTGTCACATGCTCTGGCAAATGTTGATAATTTTAGCCTCATTTGAGGTGTACTGGGCTTTTCTTTTGATGACAAAGGATTCTGGTCATTATCCATTTCCATAGTCCTTTGCATGTACAAGGGTAGAACATAGTCTTCATCCTTTTCAGATTCATCCGCAAATTCTGAATCAAGTTTTTCATTATCAGCCATCTTTTTTTCGGTTGTCATGTCTGTATTTTTTTTTCAGAATTGTCCATTTTTGCAGAAGCAATAAATGCCCTTGACTTTCTCCATTCCCTTTCTTGGAGCTGCTTCATTCTTGCACGATCAACTGAGCATATGACCATGAGTCTGAGTCTTCTTTGATCTAAGTGGAAAGGTTGTTCTCTCTTTGGTACTTTGTGATCATTTGCACAGTACACAATGAAAAATCTGAACACTTACAGGTACAAATATCAAAAAGATCCTTTGATGCTCTATCTTAGAATCTTTTATTTTAGTTTTGTAAGAATTGCTGTGTCTGCTTTTCATAGACTTCATAAGTGTTCTGTACACATCATGATTTTTATTTCAAAACATGATTATGATTTACAACAGGCAGTGATGCTTTTCCCCACACGTTTTCAACATTTTGAGCGACAATTTCTGATAATTCATTTGCATCTCTCTTTGCCTTTATGTTCTGACGAACTAGGAGGTAATACTGCATCACATCATGGTACATTGGCAGAATTTGAGAGTCCTGTTCCTCGGGTGCACAAAAAATGGGACAAATTGTACTGCTTCAGGTTGATTTAGTTTTTGGCGTCATATTGTCAGTAATCCTGTAAAAATACAAAACTTTCTATTACTGTACTGTTATAGCATATCAATTACCTTTATTATGTAGATAAGTTTAGTATTATGTAAATGAATTAATATAAAAAAAGACAGTTTCCATATACTTCGTGAAACGATATTTGATAATGTTGGGGCACCATACGAAATTTCTCAAATTCACTGAAATTTTGTAGCACTACTAGACACAACATGAGGCAACTTTTCCACACTGTCAGAAATGGATATTAGAAAACAAAAAAAAATTCACTCCACCCTAGTGGATATCCTTTTCTTTCCAAGAATTTGAGAATGAAGAAGTATGTATGCATAGTCTAAATAATTTAACTAGAATAGAAGCAAGTTCTGCAGAGCACTATTTCAAAACAATTGGAGCCATTCCATCTGGGCCTGGAGCTTTGTTGGTTGGTAAATCGTCTAGGATGGATTTTACGTATCATGTCTGTATTTTAAGTGGAGCAGTTTACGGAGAGTTAAGTCCAGGTTCTGGGACATTCTGTTTAACATCTTATAAAGCGGAATTTCTGGCAAATGTACTGGCAAGGATATTCGCTTTAGCACGCAGGTCATTTGTAATGTTACCATATGAAGATTTTAGTGGGGGAATGGGTGATAACTTGTTAATATTATTACTGAAAGAACGGGGAGTTGGCCACAATATTCTATTGTCATTATGACTGATTATTATTTTGGATGCTTGGTTGTGAAGAAAGTTTGATTTAGCGTGATTTACTACTGCTTTTGCATTGTTTCTAGCAATTGTAATTTGACTGAGTGGTTCAGGTGATCTTCATTTTAAGTAAGCGTTATAGTATATGCTAATGGCTTTTGGGCCGCAGTTCTGGCACAGTTGCTATCAAACCATTTGGGGGGATCCGATGTTTTGGTGAACTGTTGACTTGGTATGAACAATTCCATACCTGCTTGTATTAAGCCATTAATGTGGGACTGGGTAGAATTGATGTCGCTATAGAAGAAAGACTGCCATGGAATGTCAGCAAGATAATTTCTGAATCCATCCCAGTCTGCCTATGAGAGTGTCATCGGGTCACCCTGACAGGTTCAGAACGGGAAGGTTTGGAGGAGCCGACTAATGAGGCTTTGATAAAATTGTGATCGGAGGATCCAAATGGTGACTGAACTTCTACCCTGTACTGATCTGGATTACTTGTCAGGAATAGCTCCAAGAGACAGGCGTTATGGTCAGGATGATCTGATTTTGTAGTTGATTGCTTTACCAACTGCGTGAGATTACACGATTCTGCAAACAGCTCCCATTCTAGACCAGTATCGTTAGTCCTGGCAGAATGCTATAACCATACTACATTATGTATGTTAAAATCGCCCAAAACGGTAATTTCCGTGCTAAGGGTGAGGTTAAAGTTGGTCAACTTTGTGGATCTGGAGTCAAATATACTGGGTTCTGAAGAAGTTTTTGGGGAGAGGTAGACTGCACAGATATATTTGGTAATATTTAGTTAATTTAGTTTATGCAGTGAATAATCAAAATTAGCTGAAGCAAAATTCAAAAACGGTGTCAATTGCAAATTCAGATTTCACAGAATAACAGGTGCCACCCTTGTTATGGAAGTTTGTGAGGAGAAGGTAACCAGAACAAAATGGGGATATTTTTGCAGAGGGCGAGGTTTGGGATTCTATGAGGAACAGAAAAAGATGAACTGAATTCTAATTGGTACTAAGATCACAGATATCGGTGTGTCACGAATCAATTCGCGACATTTCCCTTTTGTGAGAAGCCACGAACTATTAGTGGAAAACTCACTGTGTATCGCTCAGCTAACCGTTTCTCCCTCCATTTCGGAGTATACTTTTCAAAACATTCGTCACCGTTTTCAAAAGTGACCGATTTAATGCACGTCACTAAGTGCTGTACTGAGCGATACTATTGTTTTTTATTGTTCGCCCCTGCTCATTCGACTGTTAAAAAAATGCGGCCGAGTGCTCCGCTTTTGTTCCCACGACTTACTCAGTCTTGTGTTTGCTGTGACGGAGAAAGGTTCTGTGCTTAGAGGTGGAGAGGTCAGCTAGCACCCCAAGCTCCACTAGTACAGTTAATCCCAGTACTCCCACCCCCCACCCCTTGGGTGATACATAGTATTCATCGACTGGTATTTCCTTTGTGTATTTCCTAGTTTTAAGAGCTTAGTTAAGGTGTTTTTCCTAGGCGTAAGTATTTAGCTTCTGTGTGAGTGAGCGAGTGCGTCTCATTTAATTTGATTTGAATTGTAACGTTAAATTTATTTTTTGTAATCAATAAATTTAACAGTTCTATTTCTTGAGCTTAATGTAGAGTAAAATCTTGTTTCATTTCTCCATAATTAAGCTTATTTTCCATATAGCTCCTAGCTTGCATAAACGTTTGCTTTCATAACTGGTACTTAGACCAGTCTTGTTGTATTAACTTAATATCCGTTGTGCCACCTAGGAGTTAATGCACCAGCAAGGACCTGATATTGTTATTAGTATTAGTTATTTATTGTCAAGGGTGAAGTAACTTTCTCCAGAGGCTAACAGTACAATGATTCAGCAATTGTGAGTAATTAGTCTCTGCTGTGTACTGTGGAGAAAGTTTATAAATTCTCGTTCTCAGAGAGTCGTGCGAAGAAGCAGCGTAAAGTAATCATTGCTTGATGTAGCAAGACAATCATTGTCTCTGCTCTTCAATATTATTGAATATTATTATCAATTTAAATAATATTTAACCACTTATTTCAAAATTACCCTGATATTATAAAAACTCCGTGACAATTGGCGACCTCATTCCAGGATATTAACTCCTAGCTCTAAAGCTATTCACGAGATAGTGCTCACTCATTCATATTTAGGTATTTATAATTAAAGTTTATAGGCACAAGTTTACTGGTGTTTACCGTTAATTTAGCAAGTGAGTTTTTGCTTTATTAATAGAGTACTTAACTCTAGTTTATTCTTGGTAACGCCACACGGTTTTATTCGCTTCTGGGAAGTCAGCGTACCCATTGTGTTTATTATTGAGTCTTCCCAGTCATTTACATTTTTGATTTATTCTTTGCCAGTTAACTGGATAAGACTGGTCACCACTAACTTGTGTCTGTACTCTTTACTTGTGTTTATTAGTATTCGTCGCTAAGCAGTCAGTACTCAATTTCGGGTTGCTTAATAAATTAGCGCCATGGCTACCGCTGTATTTGTACAGGAAGCCAAAGATATGGGTCTCACAGACCCAGAGAAAATACAGAGTTACGTTCTCTCACGGTTCAATTACGAGCAAGAACGTGAGAAAGATGCTCGTGAAGAGCGTAGGATTCAGCGAATACGAGCGAGAACAGCGAACACGAGCAGAAACAACGCGAGCTCGAGTTAGAAAAAGAGCGAGAACAGCGCGAACACGAGCAGAAACAACGCGAGCTCGAGTTAGTACAAGAGCGAGAACAGCGCGAATACGAGCGTGAACAACGAGACAAAGAACGAGAACATGAACTTGAAGTGCTGAAGCTCAAGCGAGATTCCTTGGCTTCAGATACGTCTGGTGCAGTTGGTCCAAGCTCCACGAGCGTTCTCCCTGCACACGTCCTGGTGACCCCACGCATCAAGCTTCCTTCATACAAGGAAAGCGAGCGAATTGAGCCGTACATAGCTCGTTTTGAGGACATGGCAGACTTATATCAACTGGATGAGGCAGCTAAGCGGCTTCAGTTTCTTAGCCTATTTGAGGGCCCTGCCCTCGATATTCTCCACAGAATTCGTGGAGACAATCTCACATATGAGATGATGAAAGCTGCACTCATTAAGGCGTATGGTCTCACAGTAGACGACGCCAAAGTTCAGTTCATGCGAGCTCGTCTCCAAGACAAGGAGACAGCTGTTCAGTTCCTTGATCGTCTCACAGCTTACTTAAATGAGTGGATGGAGAAAGATGAAACTCCTTCCACGCGTGAGGGGATAATTGACTTTATGCTGCGTACACAGCTAGAGAGGTCGTGGCCTGCTGAGCTCATAGCACAGCTTAAGATCTGCCAGGTGAAAGATGCCAGCCAAATGGCAGAGAAGGCTGACGCATTCTTTACTGCATACGGGTATCAAGCTCGTAAGCAAAACACCTGGAGCAGAAAAGATACTGCCAAGTCTGGGAAGCCGTCTCAGACTGAACCCCAGCAACAAGGCCATTCTCAGAATAATGGCCAAGGTCCAAAACCGCAGTGGAAGGACCAGGGGCAAAACACTCAGAAACCTGAGTGGAAGAGGTACAACAAGTACCCTAACCAGCAGCAGTATCAGCCACGCAACCGACCGTCGGGACAAACCTTTTCACCACCAGCTCAAAAGAGGCAGGAAGCGAATGCAGCCTTCATTCCTCAGCAGAAGCATGGTGGTCACGTCCCTACCAGTGTGGGTACTTCCCCACAGTTCACTAGTCCCACAGTGACTGAATCCCCCTCCACAGATGGCCAATGTTCCATCTTATAATTCTCAAGGCACAATGTTTACCACATCAATTCAGCAGCCTCATGAGTGGCTAGCTGCTTCCTCCACAGGCCCTCCCACAGGTGACAGTATCTTCCTTGTTCAGCCAGGGTTTGTGGGAGACATTCCTGTGAAGGTCCTGAGAGACAATGGTTCCTCAGGTTGCTCTGTTAAGCAGAGTTTAGTTCGGCCTGAGCAGTATACAGGTCGACAGATCCATGCAAAGCTTATTGATGGATCAGTGAGATTGTTCCCTGAGGCATGTATCCAGGTGGCATCTCCATTTTATACTGGTACGACACTTGCAGTTGTCATGCCAGAACCCTTATTTGAACTCATCATTGGAAATATTAATGGAGTCAAGGATAGTTACTCCGATGACGCTACTCAGACTTCGGCTGCTGTGATAACACGAGCCATGGCCAAGGCTCCAAATCGCGTCACTCCGTTGACCGTCGCAACACCGCAAGATCTGATTCATAGTCAAGATGTTGTCCAAGAACAACATTCTGACCCGACACTTGCTGCCGTGCGGAACAAACAAAAGGGTCGAGTGATTAAGTATTCACGGGGAGGTCGAGCCAAGTTCCTTCGCAAACAAGGACGGCTCTACCGTGAGTCACGAACACCCGAGGGCGAGGTTCGACTGCAGTTTGTCGTTCCCGCCAAGTACCGCCTAGCAGTGTTACAATGGGGTCATTGTTCAGTCTCAGGAGGTCACATGGGCAAAAGGAAGACCCAGGGCCGTATCCGAGCTGACTTTTTCTGGCCAGGGATGGGGCGGGACATAGATAGTTTTGTCCGTTCCTGCAGTGTGTGCCAAAGTATCACCACTAATCAGGGACATGCCCTTCCTGTGCCGTTTGTAACCACACCTGTAATCTCCGAGACAGTTGAGAGACAGGGTAGTGGTGAAGTGGGTGCAGACCTGACGTCTCGCCCATTGGCCCCACAGGACACATTATGTCCAGGGCCTGTACATACATATTATGTACCGTAAGTTAAGGGGGAAGTTGAGAGGCGACTCGAGGCTATGGAAGACCCGAGTTTGCACAAGGATTCTCAGCTTCCCGGTACTAATATAAGTACTGTAGGTAAAGGGGGAAGTTCGAGAGAGAACTCCGCAGAGGCGACTTGAGGCTATGGAAGACCAAAGTTTGCACAAGGATTCTCAGCTCCCCGATACTAATATAAGTACTGTAGGTTAAGGGGGAAGTTCGAGAGAGAACTCCGCAGAGGCGACTTGAGGCTATGGAAGACCCAAGTTTGCACAAGGATTCTCAGCTTCCCGGTACTAATATAAGTACTGTAGGTTAAGGGGGAAGTTCCAGAGAGAACTCCGCAGAGGCGACTTGAGGCTATGGAAGACCCAAGTTTGCACAAGGATTCTCAGCTTCCCGGTACTAATATATGTACTGTAGGTTAAGGGGGAAGTTCGAGAGAGAACTCCGTAGAGGCGACTTGAGGCTATGGAAGACCCAAGTTTGCACTAGGATTCTCAGCTTCCCGATACTAATATAAGTACTGTAGGTTAAGGGGGAGGTGAGAACTCCGCAGAGGTGACTTGAGGCTATGGAAGACCCAAGTTTGCACAAGGATTCTCAGCTCTCCGATACTAATATAAGTATTGTAGGTTAAGGCACAGGTTGAGGACCCGTGTGCGGTTCGAGGCTATGGAAGACCCGAGTTTGCACAGGGATTCTCGACTTGCCGACCATAATTGTGTGCTATAATTAATGGCGACCTCGAATGTACGTCGTAGCACTGACTGCTAGGCAGAGAGTAATTGTAACATAATAAAATTTTGTCTCATTGACACTTTTGATGCTCCACCTCAATTGGTTTTGCAGGTTCAGCAATGGGTGTAGCAGTTTTGCTGTGCGGGCCAGCTGATCGTCTGCCGCACACTGCCGCCTCTTCTCCTCTGCCTTCGTCGTCGCCATGTTATTATTTACTATGTCATTTTACACATAGGTACAGTTACACTACAACTGTCACACCTACACCATGTATTACATACACCACACTACACAACAATTAGTTGTCAGTGTAAATGTAGCGAATTTTCACTCAGTTTGACCTGAGTACAGGATTTTCACCGTCGTCACGGAGTTTTTCCCTCAAGCTTGCTTCTATTAACGTAAATACGAGTTTTTTTCGCTCACTGGCGACTGCGACTTTCTCCTGTAGCAGGATAGCACACACACCACAGTGTGAATCTTGTGCGAATGACTTAGGATGTGTACATATATATATATATCCACAAATTTTTTCCCATAAGGAAAAAATTTAACTTTGTAAGGGCGTAATGTCACGAATCAATTCGCGACATTTCCCTTTTGTGAGAAGCCACGAACTATTAGTGGAAAACTCACTGTGTATCGCTCAGGTAACCGTTTCTCCCTCCATTTCGGAGTATACTTTTCAAAACATTCGTCACTGTTTTCAAAAGTGACCGATTTAATGCACGTCACTAAGTGCTGTACTGAGCGATACTATTGTTTTTTATTGTTCGCCCCTGCTCATTCGACCGTTAAAAAAATGCGGCCGAGTGCTCCGCTTTTGTTCCCACGACTTACTCAGTCTTGTGTTTGCTGTGACGGAGAAAGGTTCTGTGCTCAGAGGTGGAGAGGTCAGCTAGCACCCCAAGCTCCACTAGTACAGTTAATCCCAGTACTCCCACCCCCCACCCCTCGGGTGATACATAGTATTCATCGACTGGTATTTCCTTTGTGTATTTCCTAGTTTTAAGAGTTTAGTTAAGGTGTTTTTCCTAGGCGTAAGTATTTAGCTTCTGTGTGAGTGAGCGAGTGCGTCTCATTGATTTGATTTGAAATGTAATGTTAAATTTATTTTTGTAATCAATAAATTTAACAGTTCTATTTCTTGAGCTTAATGTAGAGTAAAATCTTGTTTCATTTCTCCATAATTAAGCTTATTTTCCATATAGCTCCTAGCTTGCATAAACGTTTGCTTTCATAACTGGTACTTAGACCAGTCTTGTTGTATTAACTTAATATCCGTTGTGCCACCTAGGAGTTAATGCACCAGCAAGGACGTGATATTGTTATTAGTATTAGTTATTTATTGTCAAGGGTGAAGTAACTTTCTCCAGAGGCTAACAGTACAGTGATTCAGCAATTGTGAGTAATTAGCCTCTGCTGTGTACTGTGGAGAAAGTTTATAAATTCTCGTTCTCAGAGAGTCGTGCGAAGAAGCAGCGTAAAGTAATCATTGCTTGATGTAGCAAGACAATCATTGTCTCTGCTCTTCAATATTATTGAATATTATTATCAATTTAAATAATATTTAACCATTTATTTCAAAATTACCCTGATATTATAAAAACTCCGTGACACGGTGAAGTACAGGGCCGAAACCTGAGCTTCTCTGCTGATGAGCATGAACTGTGTTTGCAATAGTCACTGTCAGTACAGTAGCTTGACAGCAACCGGGAGGATCCAGTGCCGTCAGCCCTACCCTGCCGGTGGTGGCAATCCGAGATACCACTGTTTTTGCTGATGTTAATGCACTGGCCATTTCTCACGGAGATCGGAAATAGAAAGTGTGATATCTAATGTGCATATAGTGTGGTGTACAGTGAAGATTGAGGTACTATGAGAGTATGCTGGCCTATTCTCTTTGTATGTGAAAGTACTGAAAATGTTCAGCAAAGGGAGAAATAATGACTCGTAAGAAATAACAAAATTAAGATGGTGTGATAATACCAGGGAATTGGAAAGGGTATGAATGAGTTTGAAGGTAGGAATAGGTTGATTAATATCAAGAAGGCATATGGTGCGAAAAGATAAATATAAATGTTCAACGGACATTTAGAATGCAATTGAGTGGCTGAAGTATGTTTGTATGAAGTTGTGGATCACAAGGGCTACACTTTTTTTTTTTTTTTTTTTACATGGCAATAGACCAAAAGGTGGACTAGGACTATTAAGAACATTGTTTACATTTAAATAATTACCAGTGGTCAACAGCCAAAATGGTTCTCACTTACTCTCAGCTGTGTCTAAATAATTTGGTACCCCTGATTTTTAATCTGGCCCTAAATTTGGCTATCACGTAACCTTGACGTAGTACATCATAACTGGGGGAGAATTCCTTGACGCATGCAAAGTCATAAAATAAATGTCAACAAGTCTACATAGTCACAAAAATAAAACTAAACTTAAAGTTTTAATTTATATCACATACTAAGCACAAACTGGTATATACAAAACATTCTTACAAGACCTTTGCACATTAGAAGTTCTTCTGCACTTTGCTTTTGTGTTAGTAAAAGCAGTTACCTTCATGCGATAAAGTCCAATAATAGTCGTCCATCATGTCTGGATTGAATCAGCCTCGATATCGGCTCTCCATTATGACAATTTCCTGGTGAAATCTTTCGCCATGTTCATCAATGACATTGCCAAGATTAAATGGAAAGAAGTCCAAATGAGAATGGAAGAAATGTATCTTGAGTGACATTTGAGCACCGAGTGCACAAGCTCCTCCTAATTCAGTTCTCGAAAATTTCCTGGTTAATGCTTGGTATGAACCACGAAGCTCTCCCAGGCAGCCTTTTTCAGCTCAGATAGGCTCTTTATAATATCCTGATCATTGAGTATAAGACGAATTTGAGGACCATTGAAAACATCTGCCTTTTCTTTGGCCTCAGATACAATGCTTTGAAACTTTGTTAGAAAGTACTGGACGCCAGCACCATCTTCACCCATGGCCTTCACAAAGTTCTTCGTCAAACCAAGATTCAAAAGAAGTGGAGACAAGAATACTTACTCAGGGTCAACAAGAGATTTGTGAAAACAGTAGAACCTTGTAGTCATATCTTTCGGTTGAACTGGCCATTCCTTTTGTGTATAATGATTAGCGTCTGTCCTATTACCCCATAAAGAAAGAAAACATGTGTCCTTTTTGTAATCTTGCTGAAATCCTGGAAGCAAGCAGATCACGTTCAGGTCCCCGCCGATGATACATTTTTGCATTTTGTAGTCATTAGCAGTCGGCAAAGTACTTATAATTTCATAACTTTCATTCATTCCGAGGGCATGTGCAACTGGAACTGAACAAAGCTCATTTCAATTATGGAGAAGGAGTTCCCTCAGTGTATTTTTCCCAGAATCTACGAACAACTGCCACTCTCCTGTTTGATAAGGACGCGACTTACAAAGTTGTTGCATTAACGGTCCATCATAACAGTAACAAAGCATGTCGTCCATCATGAAGTAAATTGAAATGAATCCATCTTGTAGTAAATTGAGAGCTTTTCATGTCTGGGACAGAAGATGGTGATACAAACTCCATCTTCTAGCGGGTTCCATTGATTGAGTTGAGATCCAGGGAGTCCACTTTTCTCTTTGGGCAGGTTAAGGTCTCTTATAAGGTCATGCAGTTCTACCTGACTGATGAGGTGCTGCTCCTTGCTCTCTAAATCTTCTTGAAAGTCGGCATCCATGCAACTTTCCTCTCTAAATTCTGAATTATTGTACTTGTGGTACTTAATGGAGGATTTGAAACTGGTATCTCAGGGCCATAGGGTATTGGCCTAAGAGCAAAAGGTACGTTAGGATACTTGATCTTGGACCGGGTTTTCACTGAATGCCCTTTGGTGTTAGTGAGGCAAAAGCAACAATCAGTACAGTGAACCATTGATTCGCGCCAAAGAATTGGTTTGGCGAAAGGCATACCAGATGACTGTTTACCAGGCGTCCAATCATTCATGTGGTTTACACAGGGCTTGCATGCTATACGGGGTGCCCACTTCTCTTGATCACCAACAGAACATTTCAAGTAACGTTTGTAAGCGGCTTTAACATTCCTTGTAATTGGTTTCTTCAGGCTTTCAGGTGTAAAGAGCCTGCAGACGTACCAGAAAGTGTCTGATGCATTCACACAGTTCCGGTGCTCCATTTCGTGCCAATACAGATCGAGGTACTTCGTAGCAGTAAAGAAAATCGGAGATAGAATAATGACAAATATAATATTACCTATGCATGCGTTGTGGTAAAAAAAAAAAAAAAAAAAAAAATTGCTTGATCGTGGGAAAATTTTACCCGACTTTTGGCTGTGGCTGATTCACTATGAGTTGTTAAATGTCTTGTGATTCAGGTAAATAAATGCCACAATAACTAGCTGATGTGCGCCTTTATAAGGTATATCTATCTCTGTGACAGGAATCATGTTGGATTTTCCCATGCACGAGCAGATTTTCCTATGGTATTGTGGTTCTCGAAAAGTGGGTATGGTAACAGATATTGGATATCATACTCGAAATTTACAGGTTTATATTGCTTAGAATCACCTTACAATATACTAGAACCATAACAATTTTTAAATTTCGTTGATCAGAGCTAACGAATGAATAGATGTGCGTTCCATTTCACCAGACACTGTTGTTAGTTCTTATAATCTGTACATTCTTGTCACTGGTTCTTGAATTCTCTCACCCAATACTGGATTTGAAGGACGACGACGACGGCGACGGAGATGATGATAAAATCTCTCTCTCTCTCTCTCTCTCTCTCTCTCTCTCTCTCTCATATCCACCACTCCTGAACGGTTCTGTCATAATCCTCGCAAATAATATTCATTCCGTGAAATATTCCCGCCTCTCACGCTATTTCCACTTAGTAATTCCAGGCTCAGCCCAGGGAGTTTTATGCCGCCTGCTGAGCAAAACACAGAAAATGTTGGGCCAGGGTTATGTGGGTTACTGGAGCATGGTGGAAATTGGTTAGATGTGTGTGTGTGTGTGTGTGTGTGTGTGTGTGTGTGTGTGTGTGTGTGTGTGTGTGTGTGCGTGTGTGTGTGTGTGTGTGTGTGTGTGTGTGTGTGTGTGTGTGTGTGCGCGTGTGTGTGTGTGTGTGTGTGTGTGTGTGTGTGTGTGTGTGTGTGTGTGTGTGTGTGTGTGTGTGTGTGTGTGTGTGTGTGTGTGTGTGTGTGTCAGAGAGAGAGAGAGAGAGAGAGAGAGAGAGAGAGAGAGAGAGAGAGAGAGAGAGTGAGAGAGAGAGAGAGCAATCACGAATAGTGATGAATATTTTACGAAAGTTGGGAATATGGTGTCTGGTATGATGTGTAATACTGGAAGCAGAGAAACACACGTTATACAGTAGTGACATAATATATAATGATAACAGAGTAGTACTACACTAATATTAAGATATTATGAAAGTGGATGATAACAGAGTAGTAGCAATATTAAGATATTAGTGGGTGTTAACAGAGTAGCAGTTATATTAAGATAATTACAGTGGGTGGTAACAGACTAGGAGTGATATTAAGATAATTACAGTGGGTGGTAACAGAGTAGGAGTAATATTAAGATAATATTAAAGTGGGTGGTAACAGAGTAGGAATAATCCATCCATCCATCCATCATCCAATCCTACATTGCCCCAAGAGGAGCGTAGGGAGCCCGGGGCTAGGCAGTTGGTATCGACATTTAAGATGAGAGTGACCAACCTCACTCATCCCTGAGTGGCATTACATGAGCAATCAACCCCAACCACCCCTTGGATATAAACCTTCACTGGTTCAATCCGACTGGAGTGCAATAATTACCCACTAAACCACCAGGTGCCAAAATTGTGTTATATGGTTACCACCCAGCGTAGTAAATGGTTTCCTGGTGTACAGGAAACCATTTGGCTTGTCACTCAGTGTAGAGTCACCCACAGGCAGAAGGAAAAGGAAAGAATGAAGGAAAGAAAGACAGAAGAGGGAGTGTAAAGTCACCCGTAGGCAGAAGGACAAGGAAAGAATGAAGGATAGAAAGACAGAAGAGGATTGAAGGAAAGAAGGATGGAAGAGAGGAAAGGGCAGACACCCGAGAGCAGCAATACATCGAGTGAGTGGATGGTGAGCGCCCCCACCTACCACTTTTATATTAAGATAATATTAAAGTGGGTGGTAACAGAGTATGAGTAATATTAAGATAATATTAAAGTGGGTGTTAACAGACTAGGAGTAATATTAATATATTACTAAAGTCGGTGGTAACAGAGTTGTAGTAATATTAAGGTATTAAGATATTATTAAAGTGGTATTATCATATTACCTTCTCTTCTTAACTGAGACTCAGCTGTCTAAGGCAACTAATGGCTCTCCTCTTCATTCACTGATCCACCTGGTGAACAAGCCTACATCTTTCCTATCCTTAATGACCTAGAGCAGCTTGTACAGCACCCTACCCATATCCCTGACTGCCTTGGAGAGAGCTCCAACATACTTGACCTCTTCCATGCAACTAGTCTTTCTGCTTACACTGTTAATCTGTCCTGTCCGTTGGGCTCCTCCAATCACACCTAAATAATTTAACCTGTCCTATTGCTCCAGTACGGTCTGTGGACCCTCCAAAGAAACGTCGATTGTGGCACGTTGGAGCTGCGGATTGGGAGGCCCTCAGACAGTACTTCTTTGATTTTCCCTGGAATGATTATTGCTTCCATGGCAGGAAGCCATCTGAGTGTGCCTTGCGCATTACGGAGGTTATTCTCTCGGGCATGGAAGCATACAATCCCTTCCCATGTCCGTTGACTAATGCAAGAAAGCCTTGGTTTAATCACGCTTGTTCTAATGCTGTCGTTAACAATGAGAGGGCCTATAAAAGGTACCTGAGTCAACCTACCCCTGAATCACATCTTTTTTATGTTTCTGCCCGGAATCGTGCTTCATTCTGCTAAAAACAATTTCATCCATACTAAATGCTCTCAACTCTCCAACTTGAATTCTTCCTGCTCCTTTTGGCACCTTGCCAAAAACATTTCTAACAACTCATCATCCTTCCCTCCTCTTTTCTACTCTGATGGCTCTGTAGCTATTTCTTCCACTGATAAAGCAGATCTCTTCACTTAGACTTTCTCCTCCAATTCCACCTTAGCTTATTCCGGTGCTGTTCCTCCATTACTTCCCCCCTCGGGCTTCCTCATGACTGACATTAAAATTTCTTCAGCTGATGTATTTTCTGCCATCACTGACCTCAATACAAACTAGGTATATGGGCCTGATAGAGTCTCTCCTGTTGTCCTCAAGATCTATGCTTCTGTGCTTAAGCCCTGCCTAGGTAAACTCTTTCGCCTTTGTCTCTCAACTTGTACTTTTCCTTCTTGCTGGAAGCTTGCTCTCATTTAGCCAGTCCCAAAGAAGGGTGACCATTCCCATCCCTCTATCATCCAATTGCTTTAACATCCTGTGTCTCAAAAGTTTTAGAGCCTATTCTTAACAGATAAATTTTAATGCATCTTTCGTATCACAATCTTCTTTCTGATTATCAGTATGGGTTCTGTCAGGGACACTCCACTTGTGATCTTCTCACTTACTTTTCAGAATCCTGGTCATCTTCCTTTCGGGACTAGCGAAAGCTTTTCCATTGCACTTGACATTTCAAAGGCTTTCAATCGAGTCTGGCGTAAATCTTTAATTTCCAAACTGCCCTCTTACGGTTTCTATCCTTCTGTCTGTGCCTTCATCTGCAGCTTCCTTTCTGGTCGTTCTATAGCTGTTGTACTCGTAGACAGCCACTGTTCTTCTCCTATCAACAGTGGTGTTGCTCAGGGCTGTGTCCTATCACCATCTCTCTTCCTTTTATTCATCAGTGACCTTCTAAGCTGTACATCTAACCCTATCCACCCATATGCTGATGATTCAACCCTTCATCTTTCCATTCGGTTCCTGGAACGTCCATCTCAGCAGTTGCTTCAACAAACAATGGATGAGGCTATGGCACACCTAATGTCTGGCTTGGTTTGTATCTCTGGATAAAAATAATCTTGTTTTTAATGCTTCAAAGACTCAGTTCTTATACCTATCAACCAAACAAAATCCTCCACAGGAGCACCCACTAATGTTTACTAATATTCAGCTCAATCCTACAACATCTTTGAACATGCTTGGGATTTCGTTCACTTGGGACTTATCTTGGAAAGATCATATTAACCCTGGAGTGCTAACCTCGGATTGGAAACGTTACTGCTAACCATTGGAGAATTTTACCCAATATTAGGAAAATAATTACTTACTCTCAACTTTTATTGAATCCGAAAACACGGTATGAAAGTACAACTCTCACACTTCCTTTACATGTAAAAAGAACACACAGTATCAAAAAATAAAGCTACATGTGATTTTATTTATAAAAGTCCCAAAAAGACCATTATCTTATCTTCCAATCTATAACACAGTAAATATTGCCTCAGAGGACATTAGCTTTGGTCAAGATTATTAGACCCTGGATATCCAAGCTGGGTGTGTCACTCCTCTTACTATTCACTCTGACCTGAATTGGTTCACTGCCTAAGGAGAAAATGTCACGGAAAAACAATATTGCATGCTTTGCTAACGTCAGGTAAAACTCACTTCATCCGCAAATACGAGGGGGAAATACGGGAGAGAGAAATGGCACATTACCTATTATGGCAAGAGGCTCGGATGAACTGAGCACTTGTGGAAGGACAGCTGCGTACCCTTCCTTATCACGCGGTAATCACGAAAGAGATAAGACGCTGGGGGAAATTTACCCGATGTCAGCATTCTAGGGTTACATCTCTTATAAAATCTGCATCCAAGAGATTGTTTGTGCTAAGCCGACTCTGTACCTTCTTTGTCCCTGCACAGTTGTTGACTTTATACACAGGTTTTATTCGCTCCTGTGTAGAGTACAACTCTCATGTGTGGGGAGGCTCCCGACATACAGCTCTTCTCAATAGGGTGGAGTCAATGGCTTTTCGTCTCATTAACTCTCCTCTTCTTACTGGCTCCCTTCAACCTCTGTCTCTTCACCGCACTGTTGCATCTTTATCTCTTTTCTGTCGCTACTTCAATGGTCACTGCTCGTCTGAACTGTCTACTTGCATCCCTCCACCTCTGCGATGGGCTCATAGCACCAGTCTGGCAACAAACACTCATCCCTTTTCTGTCCAACTCTCTAATGCAAGAGATAACCGATACTCCCAGTCCTTCATTTATGCAAGAGTTCAGCTCTGGAACTGTCTCCCTTTGTCTGTATTTCCTGCTTCCTATGGTCTTCAGTTTTTCAAACGCAGTGTGTCCAGGCATCTCAAAATGAACGGATCTTGAATTTGGCTCTTTTTTGTATTGTGTTTGTTTTTTTCCTGGAAGGAACGGTTTGCGGGCTCCTGGCCTTTGGTTCCTTCTTCCTTGCATAAAAAAGTAACCCTGATTGTACACCTCACAAATCAGTATTATACAGTGATATAAATTATGGAATATTCTATGATATATATATAATAAACATTCAAAATTTGGCGTAGGTGTACTCGTGGGTAAATGAATCATTAAATATCGCATTTGTCCATCACACTGCTAAATCGCTTTATATACTGTAATATCCATAGCATAACAGTATGAATCTGTGCCATCCCACATCATCTATTCCAGCAAAGACATGCATTTATCAGCTGAGGTAATGTTAAGTCCTAATAATTATAAGGACTTACCCCTACTGTACAGTATATGCATATTTCCAGCCAGAGGGCAGGCATATTAGTAATGAACCGATTATAATTGATGATGATTGAAGATTAGTCTTTGGTGATTGATAATGTTGATGATATTATTAATATTATTGTTATTATTATTATTATTATTATTATTATTATTATTATTATTACTATTATTATTATTATTATTATTATTATTATTATTATTATTATTAAACACCGTGTGATGACAGGAGTGAGAGAGAGAGTGATAGGTTTTGGGACGAGCTGGATGAAGCAGTGGAAGGAATGCCCAGGAGCTAAAAAGTGGTCGTAATGGGCGATATGAGTGGAAGATTAGGCACTGGTCCTGAGAATGGGTTATAATGGGTTGTAATGGAGTACCAGGACAAAATAATAATGGGAAGCGACTGAAGGATATGTGTCAGGAAAGGAAGTTGTGCATTTGTAACTCGTATTTCAAACACAAAGATGCACATAAATATACATGGTATAGAGAGATCAGAGATGGTGTTAAAAGGAGCCTGATTGATTATGTGCTCGTACAGAGGTCGATGCTGGGAATGGTTGCTGATACGAGCCGTGAGAGGACGATATGGTGGTGTGTCAGATCATATGATTGTGGTATGCGAGATCAAGCTCAGAGAACTGAGGTGGACCAGGTGAGAGAGGGGCGGGCAGGGAGAAAGACTGAAAGTCGAGAAGCAGTGGATCAAAGAAATAGCAGATGAATGCAGGACTAAAGTAGGGGAGGAGTTAGAATCAGTGAACTGGAATTAAATGGATACGGACAGCCTGTGGAATGCATAATATGGATTGCTTAGTTAGGAATGCTAAAGCGGTGTGTGGTGTGGTAAGAGTAACAGCAAAGAAGAGGGGTACGGCATGGTGGGATGAAGAGGTTAAGAGAGCAGTGGAGGAAAAGAGGAAGAAGTAGCTAGAGTTGTTACAGGACAGGGGTTCAATTGAAATAAGAACTGAATATACTGACAGCAAGAAGCACGTAAAGAGACTGGTGAAGAGGAAAAGGAAGGTGAGAAATGAGGATCTAGGATGAAAAATTACTGCAAATTACTCTGAAAAAAGTTATTCTGGGAAGAGGTGCGAAAATGTAGAAGTGACAGTGGAAAAAAATGTGAAACTGTGAAGGATTTAAGTGGTAGTTTATTGGGGATACAGTAAGGACAAGATGGAAAGTATATTTTGAAAACCTGATGAATGGGAAATGAGAGAGCAGACCCACTGTAAACATGAATGGTTTTGGGAGTGTGCAGAGAAGGAATGCTGTGCCAGGAACGTGACACTCGCACAGGCGAAGAATGCTATGAAGTGGCTGAAAAATAGGAGAGCAGCTGGGGTTGATGAGGTGTATGCAGAGATGATTAAGTTTTGTGGACAGCGCGGAATGAAGTGCTTGTTGGAGTTGTGTAAGAAGGCATGGATGAGTGAAACTGTGCCAGCAGAGTGGAAAAAGGCTGTGAGTGTACCCCTGTACAAAACTAAAGGTGAGCAAAGTGAATGCAAGAAATATCGTGGCATAAGTTTACTGACTGTGGTAGGGAACGTATATGGAAGAATTATTATAAAGTAAGAGTTATGTTAGAAGTCTTAGTGAATGTTGAACAGGGTGGCGTTAGGAGTGGCAGAGGATGTGTGGATCAAATATTTGCTGTGAGACACATAATGGAGAAGGTATGTGAGAAGGACTATAAGGTGTTTATGGCATTCATGGATCTGGAAAACGCATACGACAAAGTAGACAGAGAAGGATCGTGGAAGGATCTGCGCATGAATTGTGTAGATGGTAAGCTGCTAGGAGCCGTCGAGAGTTTTTATGATGGTAGTGACGCATGTGTGAGACTAAATGAGTATCTAAGCGAATGGTTCACGATCGGTGCTGGCGTGCGACAAGGTTGTGTGATGTACCTATGGTTGTTCAATATATATATATATATATATATATATATATATATATATATATATATATATATATATATATATATATATATATATATATATATATATATATGGAATACTGTATATGGATGGGGTGGTGAGAGAGGTAAAAATACGAGTAATAAAGAGAGGGATGGGGGTGGCAGTGAATGGTACTGGATGGAATATCTCAAAATTGTTGTATGCTGATGATGCAGTACTACTTGCGAATACCGGACAAGAACATGGTTGATTTGTGTAGTTTTGGTGATGTCTGTGGGGGTCGTGCCTTGATACTAAATAGAGAAAAGAGTAAGGTGATGGTTATTGAGGGAGAAGGTGACTTCCAGTGTGATGTTAGAGTGAATGGAAAGAGACTGGAACAGAGTTCAAATATCTGGGTACAGTGATAGGAAAGAGAGGAAAATGTGCAAAAGAAGTGGAAGGTAGAATTACACAAGGAAGGAAAGTAGCTGGTGCTATGAAGGCTTTGATAAGAAACAGAGGCTTGAGTGTTGCAGCTGCACGAGGTTTACCTGAAGGAGTGTTTGTGCCAGGTTTAACATATGAATGTGAGACTATGGTGTGACATGAAAATGAAAATTCAAGAGTAAGAGCAGTGGAGTTGGGACTGCTGAGGAATGTATGTGGAGTACAGAGTGTGAATAGGATAGAAATAATGTGATTCATGAAAGATGTAGAGTGAAGAAGTCTGTGGACACCAGAATCAAAGAGAGTGTACTGGGATGGTATGGTCATGTGAAGAGAGTGGATGAGAATAGAGTGGTGAAAAAGGCATATGTGAGCAATTTTGAAGGAAGGTGGAGGCGAGGTAGGCCAAGGAGAAGGTGGAGGGATATGGTGATTGAGTGTGCGAGGAGGAGAGGTATGGAAGTCGGTGAGGCTAGGGAATTGACAAGAGATCGAGCTGGCTGGATGAATGTTGAGAAGAAGTGCATGATCAAGGATTTGGCACCCATTTTTAACGTGACAGCATCCAGATTGACTCTTATCTGATACGTTTATGTGAAGCCTCAGAATGTGGTGAATATTTTTGGCTTATCAGATAGAGCCAGGATTCCGGGGCCTTGAATGATGAGTGAGTGGAAGCATGGCCCATTGGATTGGGCAAAATTGGGCTGTCTGGACGTCGCTACTTCTCACCCTGCCCCAGGGTGGGAAAGGAGGTCCGGAAGATGATGATGATTATTATTTATATTGCTACTACTACTACTACTACTACAGTCCTACTACTACTATTTATATTATTATTATTATTATTATTATTGCTTGCCGAATCGAAAGATTGGGCAAGCATGTTGGTCAGTTCCGTATGTTTATCCATCTGACTGTTTGTTTTTCTGCACTCTGCAGGTCACAATTTTGTGCCAATCGCTTTAAAAATAGTCAGAAGGTAGATGTTCATAAACCCTGGAAGCCTATTGTTTTTCATCAAAATCGGTCAAAGACCCTGGGCTGGGTGGGGGGGTTGAAACCCCTCAATTGCCGTGGGTCAGGAAATCATCGGGATCCAGTGGCCAGCCCAGGCACCATTTTTTTTCAAATTTCGAAAATCGACTTTTTTTTTTTTTTGAATACCAAATTGAAAAGAAGGATCTGGCTCATGGCAACGCATTTTTTAGCTTCCTACGAAGTAAACCCATCCTGTGCTTCACAATGAAGAGCGAAAAATTTATCCAAATGCCTGCCTACAAACTGGTGAAAACTAAGCCATAGGCAGAGTACTTGCCGGATGGATCCGATTGTGTCTGCTTAGTTTTCACCAGCGTGTTGGCACTCCCTAAGAGTATCTGTATTATTTGCATCTGTTTTCATACCTGATTTGTAATAATGCCGGGAACAAATAGAAAGAGTTATGAACAGACATTATCATCTTCAAATTCCTTCCAGGTCTGTTTCCAAATTCCAATCCAATCCATCCAGCAAGCACGCTGCCTAAGGCAGTTCCATCTGTTTGCGCGTTTGTCCTCAAGCTATCTAAAAAAATATTAATATATTCCAATGTAATTTTGTGGGTATGAGTGTAATGAGTCAAGGAAGAGTTTATTAAATTTTGGTGGTGATCTGAGTTATCAAGTATAAGCACTAGTGGATGCTGAAAAGTCACACTATCGTGACCATGAAATAGAATACAAAAACCCACACTGGCAGACAAAAAAAAATATGTATTTCCAAACAGTTTCGGCGACAGCTGCCGCCCACTTCAGTAGATCTACAGACCAAGAGTGGTACATACAATTACTGAGAAGCTGCTTATATGCAGGGTACCTACACTTTCCCAGCCACACCAGATGTGACCTCACGGGACACTCCCTCTATTCTGTCCCCGACCTGAGTGAGGGAATACAAGGGGCGGCAAGGACCTGGCTACTAATCCTCTCATCACTGGATCTAATCTATACATTCCTTCACTATGGTTAAAATTATATCTCTCTATACATACAGCTTCTACTATCCTACGTTTCATATAATTTTGTACAAATGTAGTAATTACAAGAAACGTAGGATAGTAGAAGCTGTATGTATATAGAGATATAATAATTTTAACTATAGTGAAGGAATATATTAATTAGATCCAGTGATGAAAGGATTAGTGGCCAGCTCCTTGCCGCCCCTTGTGATCTCTCACTCAGGTCGGGGACAGAGCAGAGGGAGTGTCAGGTGAGGTCACATCAGGTGTCGTTGGGAAAGTGTGGGTACCCTGCATATAAGCAGCTTCTCAGTAATTGTATGCACCACTCTTGGTCTCTAGATCCACTGAACAGGGCGACAGCTGTCGCCGAAACTGTTTGGAAATACATCTTTTTTTGTCTGCCAGTGGGGGGTTTTGTATACCATTGGTGGAGGAATGTGCTCTCAGAGAGGTGTCTTTTTTGGTATTGTTATTATTATCATTATTATTATTTTTACTATAACTGTTATTACACACACACACACACACACACACACACACACACACACACACACACACACACACACACACACACACACACACACACACACACACATACACACACACACACACACACACACACACACACACACACACACACACACACACACACAATCCCTTCCCCCCTTCCGACACACACTGATATCGATACTATACTTTCAGGGGTGCAATACTCGTATATTCGTGCCACGAAATTTCACTGTTCGAGTGCGGAGATACAAAGCCTAGACATTAATATTAATACTGAGCACACTTTTCTAAGGTTCCGTAGATATGTAAGCCATTCAGTTTAGTTCAAGGTTTAATGTAATCAGATTAGTGAGTTAAATGGGCAAGATAGCAGTAAGGCGCTTTCCTGTTACATATGTAAGGCACATCGAATTTCATGCAACTTGACTTGGGTTCTTGTCACATAGAGGTCAAAAGTGGACATACTGTATCCTGGTGTAAATTGTCTGACTGTGTAAGGAAGGGTACAAGCTGCACCACGTTCTAAACCTTTAGTTTTTCAGTGACTTACATAATGTCGGTGACAGTGGGACACGGAATTCCTGGAAAACTGGTCTTATGAATGGGTGCTTTTCTTCCAACATTTACCCTGGTCTACATATATAGATAATTTGCATTTGAATATGTCCGATTCCAGCCTCATTATGAGTGGGTCTTTTATATTCAAGTTGGGGACGTGGCCCAGTTCTGGCAGATAAAATCATAGTAGAATTATATATACATCAGACGAGACTTCCTACAAACTTTCACCACCATAATATCAAGCACACTACTCTGGCCACTGGGCCATACAATACCCTGATGGCAGTATGAGCGAGAACTCATGTGTAGTGGGGATGAAGGAGGGAGGCTGGTGGTGTTGGTGAAGTGTGAGGGACTTGTGTTGACAACTGGACTCCAAAAGGAAGGACAATAGGCGAAAACAAAGAGAAATCCCGGCAGGCGGTTGTGCAGTCACGGCCAAACGGAGAATGTGAGCGTGAGGGCTTTAAAGTGGCAGTGACTGAAGGACCCTCCGACACTCTACCCACGACCTTCACTTCCCACTCCACTCTCTGGTTCTCAGTGACTTCCCCTTTCAGTACGGTGACACCTGCTTAGTTTTATTCTTCTAACCACCAGACGATTTCATTTGTTTAGGAAAAATCACATGGGTTGAGGACTCTTACAAGTATAATATCTACTCGACCACTTGTCTCTCGGTATCTGTGTTTCCATCTCGTTTTCACTAATTTTCTCTCCTTTGTCTCTCCCAGTTTCCCTCTCCCTTCATCTTCTTTTCATTGACCTTCTATCCCTCATTCCCTCCCACTCTCTTCCCCCTCCCTTTTATTCTCACTGACCTTCTCTTCCTTGTGTCTCCTTATCTTTCCCTTTCGTTCTCTTTGACTTGCTCACCCTTGCCTTTTCCAGTATTTCCCTCCCTCCCTCTCGTTCTCCATGACTTTCTCCCCCTGTCTCATCTCTCCCTCAATACCGTTCGCTCTCAATGACTCTCACCATTGTCTTTCAACCACTTCAAACTTCAGAAACTTTGATGCACTCTCTTTCTTTCTCTTAAGTTTTAATTAACTCATGTCTTTTTACCCCTTCTAACATTCCAAATTCTCTCTTCTCGATTCAGCCACTGTACACGTCGTTGGGCCCCATTTTTCATTTATCTGATAATTAATTTTAAGTTGTCAGTCTACGAAATGGATCCGTCACAGACATTGTGAAGTGCAGTTTTGTGAGGATCTTTTGACCTGCGAGGGGAGGCAAAGTTTTCCGATGTTTGAGTGATGTTTGAATGTATATATGGTTGTTTCCTTCTGGTGACTGTCTTGGTCATTCTCCTATCTTTGCATTTTCTTTTTCTTCTTTCTGGATTCGTTCCATCCTGTGCATCCCATGTAACTGAAAAAGGAGATTATGACAGTGAATAATTACGATGATGACGATGACGATCATGATGATGATGATGATGTATTCCAGGAGCATCATGCTGAAGTATGTCCTCGGTACTTCATCGTATACAGTAATGGAAAATGTCATATTATCTTTTCAGTATAAAATACCCTGTCACATCTTATTAGGCTTTGTTTGGCCTAAGCTCATGAAAAGCAGAGTTGCTGGACTCTGTCGTCTTATCCCACAGCAAAGATATAAATGTCTGTAGGAAATCCCCACAAATTTTGAGTCAATAACATCACTAAGGCTACAAGGTATTATTGACTCAGTGTAGACAAGTGTAAGCTGTCAGAAATATTTTTTGCTGATTTTAATAAATAATATGATAATAATAATAATAATAATAATAATAATTAATAATAATGACAACAACAACAATAATAATAATAATAATAATAATAATAATAATAATAACCTATCTATTGACAGACGCCTTAATCCCATAAGGGGATTTGAATTTCATAAAAGCAGACTTTCCTGATCTACCAGATGATCCGGCGACATGTCATAAAAGTACCCTCGCTAATACCAATACATCAGTCCTGTATGAGACAGCCCTAGCATGTATTCAGCATGGACGGTGGGTGTTAGCGCCGAAGTAGTGACATGTGGAGGTGTAGGAGGACTACTGGGCCTTGGGATAGGCTACTGCCCCCGAGATATAGGCCCTGAAGCCTTTGCCCAGAGTCGGACACATAAAAAAAAAATAAAGACAAAGGGAACAGCTAAAGGGAATATTTCTGGTAAGATCACGCTGTGCGTTATTAAAATTCTCTGACGTCTGCCGCGTTCCCTGCCACCCCAATATTTCACTGTCCTCCCCAGCCCACCCTCTTCCTCCCTCCTCCCAATATTATCCCTCTCCCATTCTCACCCCACCACCCCACCATACGCTAGCCTCTCACACAGTCCTCCGAACCCATCCTAGCCTTCTCATACTGCCACACCACCCAAACCTAGCCAGTTCACTGTGTCACCTCATCCCATCCTAGTCTGTTTACACTGCTCCCTCACCTCACCCTAGCTCTCTCACACTGCCACTCCACGCCAACTTAGCCCTTTCGCACCGCCACTTCACGGAACCCTTGCTCTATCACACAGCAGCCCCGCTCCACCCTAACCCTCTCACACTGTCACCCACCTAAACCTCGCTCTCTCACACTGGCATCTCACCCAACCCCTCTCACATTGCCACGTCACTACTCCCAGGCCTTCTCACACTGCAACTCATCCCATCCTAACCCTCTCATACTGCCACATCACCCAACCCTAGCCCTCTCACACTGCCACACAGCCCAACCCTAGCCCTCTCACAATGCCACACCACCCAGCCCTAGCCCTCTCACACGCCATACAGCCCACCCCTAGCCCTCTCACACTGTCACACCACAGTAGCCCTCTCACACTGCTACTCATCTCACCCTCGCCCTTTTACACTGACACTCCATTCTTCACACGCTGCCACCCATTCCTCCTTATAATCCATTCCACTCCAATACTTTAAGCCTCCTTTACTGAGTTTACGTACTTTTCTGTTTTACTCCTGCTGTCTTTAGCCGATTTTATTCAGCTTGGAAGATTTTTCGATGTGGAGGAGATATAGCCCCTATTAATATCTCCACACGAGGTCTTCCCTAAAAATAAATATACGCTTCTAACGATAATGCAAACAAAATCAACAATGTTTTTCTCCAGATCTATCTATCTATTGCCAGACGCCTCAATCCCGTTTGGGGTGGCCACAAACAAATCGCCTCCAAGTCGCCCTATCCCCCGCCAGTTCACTGCCCTGCTCCCAAGTCACACCCCCTCTCACACTGCTACTCATCTCACCCCATCCCTCCATCTCATCCTCGGCACTCCCTTCTTCCCCTCCACCTCACTCACTTATAATCCATTCCACTCAGTCTTTCACCATCCATCCTCTCCACATGGCCAAACCACCTCAGTGTGTTACTCCTGCTGTCTTTAGCCGATTTTATTCACCTTACAACGCTTTATATCCTCATTCGTCAGGAGATATCTCTCCTATTAATATCTCCACACAAGAGGTCTTCTCTAAAAATAAATATACGCTTCTTACGATAATGCAAACAAAATCAACAATGTGTTCTTCAGATGAAGAGGTTAAAACTCCACCTTTCACAGTTCTGTCCCACTCCTCCTATTCCCGAGCATTACATCTTCCACATTACCCACTCATAACTCACCACCACTTTTTTTCTCTTCCTCCCCTCTCACAATCCCTCCCCTCTCTACTCTGCTGTACTACTTAACCACTTCATTACAATAACGTCTTTATCATTTTATTCAGCTGCTGCCAGACGAAATCATTCCGGTGAAGAATGATCTCTTCTAGTTAAGGGGTTAATGAGGCCATTAGTAACCCCACCAGCTCCTGCTGGAAAAGTTTTAAAAGAGGTTAATATATTAGGATATCGTAAATGAAAAAAAAAAAAAAAAGACATCCACGTAGTGAGCAGGATACATCTTCGTAAATATGACATCTGCTATCATTTCTAGCACCCGACTATTAGAAGATTTCACGCAGCTAAAGAAGGACCACATTCTTCGCTCAACCAGCAGGCTATTGAAGGCAACTGTTTCAGTCTCTCACACTCAATAAATTTATCGCTAAAATTACTCGCATTATTCTTCATCCCTCTTTGCTTCATAGTCTCCCCCCCTTCTTGCTCTTCCCAATCCCAGGCCTCTCACAATATTTCCTCTCATCCCCGCTCCATGTAATTAAAATTTCCATGTTTTTCCCTCTCACATGCTTTCCCCATTACAGCTTTTTCAGTCTCTACCCCTTTCCCACTTTCCCCTACCTTTCACAATACTTGTAACTCCTACTCTCCCGGTCTCACTTCCCCATCCTTCATACACCTCTTCTATCACTCTTTCCGATCTCGTTCACAGTCTCTGTCCATCCTTTCCACGTCCCTCCCACATATCCTGCCACCTCAGTCACACTCTTTCACATCCACCCACACTCATCCATATCCACCCACACCCTCACACATCCCTCCCAAACCCACTCACACCCACACCTTTACACACCTTTTCACACCCTCCCACATCCTCGCACACCCCTTCCACACCCACTCGCACCCTTTCATTCCCACTCACAGCATCCCACACCTTTCCGTACCTCAATCCCCCATACCCTCACACACTCTTCCCAACACTAGTAAACTTCCCACACTCCCCGCACACCCTCCCACACCTTCTCACACCTTACAACACCTTTCCACACTCCTCTCACACTCCGCCCACACACACACACTATCCTCTCACACCCTCCCACACCCCACACTAAAGGAACCTCGTTCAGGGGTTAGATTTACACACTGACATCTGGTAATAAAAGTTGCAAAACTGGGAATGTTAATTAACTGCAGGAGTGGAAAAAAATTGTGCAGTTCTCCCCTCAGAACCAGATTAATTCTCTTAAACTCTTACTCTAGAATTATCTTTTATTTACTTCTGCATCCTCCCACTTACTTTAATATGACGTATTTTTTCCCCTATCACCAGACGATTTCATTCAATTTGGAAAATCTTTTAACACTGCATTAATTATACATCGAAACCATCCAGACTGAAAAGTCTTTTCTTAGCTGAATAAAATCATTTGGCTATATCATCAACATCATCATCATCATCATCATCATCATCATCATCATCATCATCATCATTCTATAAATTAACTGACGTCACCGTAGTGAAAGGGGTTAGAGAATACATTCAGTTTACTTGATTAGGCTCTACTGTGGAGAGACAAACACTGTTAATATCAGTAAAGAATTTTAGGATAGGTTCTAAAATCTGGGAGTGAATGATAACGGATTTTAGAGTTACTTAATGTCTATAGTATATATTTCGATTCAAGAGAGGGAAAAAAAAGCTGTTCATTCAGCATGACCTACGATCAGCTACCGAATTGCAACAGAGTGAAATCCAGTCATCCACAGCATTTAAACCTTTACATACAATTCATGCTGTGCAAATTTCTGAACAACTCCAGATACAGTTAGAGAGACTGTAAATCGTGCTGAAGCATTAGATGTGTTAAGTGGATACGGGACCACCCATGTATGTGAGACAGCATTTTTTTAAAATGAATAATGCGAAGTCTAAGAAAAGAGCTAGATTCAGCCATAATGATTTGACAGAGTTGCTTTGTCTTAGCCTATCAATGTTTTTTGTTGTGGGTTGTGGGATATTTGCCCCACACTTGGTGGGGCACGGGCAAACAAAGAGCCCGTCAGGGAAGCAGCAGATGTTGGCATTCCAGGGAGATCATAACGGGGCCGACAAAACTGCTGACGAGGTGGCGAACAAGGCGAGGGGAAAGCGCGGTGGTTTCGGCAAATTGACACACGATGGTCGAGGAGGGCAGGGCGAGACGGCGAAAGCACGGTGGACTGCGTGGCGCCGATGGAGGGGGCACCAACAAAGTGCTGAGATGTAAGCTGCCCCGACACTCCCCTCAGCCCCCAGCCCCTGATGGAAAGGTCGATGGAAACTCGCCCAGCTCTCCAGCAGCGGGAGATGGAAGCATGGAGGGGAGGCCCGGTCCCGGTCGTCACGAGGGCACAACCCCAGTCCTGGTGGTGGCGGAGGGAGGGTCGTCGGCCGGGAAGTAAAGGGCGGAGGAGCCTCGACCTCCTGGTGGACCGACCAGGGCACTCCCTCAGATGGAAGGACAGGCCCGACCTTCGGCTGGTACGGCTGCCGTGGAGAGCTGGTACCGCCGGGAACAGCGGTGGAGGTGTTGCCTTGGCAAGAGGTGGGCTGCGAGTGATCAATGTTAGTTTGAAAAAACAGGTTTGAATGGTTCAGAGTGAAGGTTCTCACTGAATCACCAAATAAGGGAGGCAGTCTCTTATCTAGTGATTCAGTGAGAATCACTAGATAAGTGTGCTAAGAATTTGTAACATGTTTAGGTGTATGGAAACTAGTATTTCCTACACGGAAGTTTTTAATTTGTCAATATTCATAACGTATCAGTATTGTGAGATGTGGTTCGTCCAGAGCAGAGAGCTAATAATTCGTGCCTCAAGCAGTCTATTCCAACTAACATTAGACGCTTTTACTGAACAGAAAATGAGAAACTGGAGCCTGAGAAAGTAAATGCTGTCAACATTAACATCTCATCATCTGGACGGTTCTACTGTTCTGTTCTGACACCAGACGATTACGATTTATTCAGTTAAGCGTGAGTTAAGGGAGCCTGAGAGATTTGTTATGTCTGTCTTCCGTGAGGTAGTTACTATGGCAGATTAACTCACATCATTATATATTATTTTCAGTCTATCTCTTTCATAGTAATTCTCTGGATGTTGCGATTAGTAATTCCTTTACACTGCCCTGAAACTATGTCTAAACCTAATGAGATCTGACTTAAGGGCCACGCACACGAATTTTAACGGAAAATCGAAAAAAATGGAACAATGAGTTAAGGGCACTAAAAAATCATACTAAGGTCTGGCAACAATTTCCCACCGTCCTAATGCCGAACGCCGTCTCCAAGTGGCTTTTAAGAAAGTTTAAATGGCTTGTAAACACACCACTCCCCGGACATTTAACTAATACAAAATGCTTATTCTCTCCTGATGATGATCCCTGACCACTTTCAGCTTAGTGGCCAATTGCAGTTCATTGGAGAGATGATTTCACTAGCAATTAAGGGCACTCACTTTTGTCTCATAACAAAGGCTCATCGAAATTCATTTAATCTCGATTCAGTATTCTTGTTGTGTGAGTGGCTTAGTTGCATCATATAAAAACAAACCGAGCATGACCAGTATCATTCCACTGGTTTGATAAAGCTGTAATCTGGTTCCACTAGAGTTCTTTCACCTTAACCCTGCCCAGATATTCACCCTTTTACATCTTATTTCACGAGGCTCACTGGCATAAAAAAAAAAAGACATTGTTACAACCATACATCCTTTCCAGAATAATTGTTCGTGACTAGAATCACACTGTAGTGCTATTCTATTGTTACAACTCATCATTTAACATAGGGAAATTAAAATTTTGACCAAGGTAAAGTAAAAGTAATATAGTTCAGAATTTCAGACATGTTAAAGGAATATTGTCTGCAACTATATATACCGTCGGTATAAAAGTATTGATATCGCACGGTCCAGGGAATAGGAAAAGGCATGTTCTTAGTAGCTCGGTCCTCGGCACACCCAACTGTAACACTGACATTTTCCGTTAGCATAACAGTACTGTCCTCGGATCTCAGTGTATGGTGCGTCAACGGCAGTATTACCATTTTACCGACTACACAACTCTTAGTATTCAGTCTTAGGTATATCAAACTATGTCTTTGTAATTACCTCTTTAAATGATCGTACTATAGTCATATCTCGTTCTATCTCACACCAAATATATGATGCTTCAACTGTACTCCTCCCATTTTGCCCCGTGCATAAGTCTTAGACTCTGATACATCACAGTATATACCAAGAGTTAGCTCTTTATAATGGTATGATGTGTGTAATACATTCATGACATACTCTAGTGCAGTTCCTACAGCTGTCAGTCAGTAGGTAATAATCTATACTCCTGACAATGTACAGCAGTAATGTTGGCGAGATCTGCCAGTTGATGCCATGTCAATATAGAAAAGATGTGCCGCACTCGTAACATTTTATTGCGATCCGTCAAGCCGTATTATAATTCCCATGAACAGTTCACTAACCATAAACTAATGTTACATTCAGTAAGTAATCTCTATAAACAACACATTAACCACAGTCTTGCGTTACTCTCAATAATCAATAAATTAACCAGTCTCTTGTGGCTTAACTTTCAACCGATGATGACGTCATAAGCGACAAAATAATTATTGCAGCATCATTGAAGCCACACCCATAAAATATTCACTTGAATCTGCAGCAGAAATGATTGATGATTATTAGATTTTACTTTATTACTGCATTGGATTGTTACCACGTACTGTATGGTTACCCTTCTTAAAGAGAATTTTGGCAGGGCGATGTAACCATCCCACCGTCAAGCACATTTTTTTTTTTTTTTTCTATCTCCGACTTCGGTTATTTGAAAATCCTCCCTTCTATTCAAGTGCCCACCGCCCACACTGAATCCATGTTAGTGCTGTCTCATTCAGGACTGGTGTGAAGGTAACAGTGAATGTGTTTTCGCGTGATAAAATGATCGGGTTTCAGAAATTAGTATCAGTTTTTTCCCTGCCCTGACCTGGGATCGAACTCACTTACGTTGTTGCAGCAAACCACTTCTCTGATCACTTAACCACCACTTTTTTGTATAAGTTGTCTTGGTCCTTCGTCGGTGCATTAGGAGGAGGGTAAAAGATAGAGGAAAATCGGTATATTGTACTATCCCTTGATTAGTGTTCTCATCATAACCATTTCGGTCCTTTACTCATCCTTTGTTAACACTGACTCTTGTTGTTAGTAACACACCCAAGGATGCTTCTCTCTGCAGTCACGTAATCATTTTTTTATTTTTTATTTTTTAAATATTATAGCTGTGTCTCAATACCACGTATGTTAATGGACACATAAACCAAATAAGCTCCTTCAGGAGAGGTTCAATATTTGTTTCATCTTGTTATGTCGCAAGAAAATTAATCTTCTATAGTTTCACCTGAATGTGCAAATGAAAACAGCAGTTACAAAGAAAAAACTAAAAACTGTCACTGACAGCCGAAATATAGCATCCTTATGAAGGCCGGTTTACTTACCTCGAGTTTGAGCAACTGGCATTTGCAGTATCCACAGTCAGTGGAGTCAGATTCATTAATGTGAAATATGCACCGAAATGTTTCTACTTGGCATATTTTCATGTTTAAAATATGAATGATTTATGTACTGTCTTTTTCCCAAACAAATAACCGTCAATTACTTAGCTAAAAGTGAGTAAAACATACAAATAAACAAACGTTTGACAAAAGAATGACCGTGAAGCAGGAAAGTCAACAGGGAGGACTGGCAGGTGGGATGGTGTCATCAAAGGGAGGTTCTTTCAGTAAACACTAAACATGCAAATTATCATGTTTGTGATATTTGTTTTCACTTATTTCATAAACACATATACGGTGATGGCTGGTACACTTATATAGTGATGTCCGAATGATGCTTTATGATAACATAAATTGGGACGGGATGAGAGAAATGTTTCTACTTTAGCTTTCTCTCCTAAGTAGCAATATTATGGAGAGAGAACCGTGACTGGAGACCTCTGCATATTTGAGCAGGAACGCGGACACCCAACCACCCAAAGCTTGTACTGTAAGTGCAGTCGTAACCCATTCCATATGAGAAATGTGAGAAGGAAAAGGGTCTTCCCTTACATCGCAATTTGAATCAGATGAAAGATCTTTGTTTAGAACTTCCCCTCATCCCCTGCAAAGATATGGAACAAGGATGAACAATTGTTGATGTTAATATACAGTACAGTGATTTTATTTGCATAGAGCCTTTAGCATGTAAAAAAAAAAAAGTCATATTTGCATATTTAGAAGAATATAAACATTTCTTGTGATCTTACAGAAGAAAATATTACCACTAATCCATCACATAACGCTTCACAATTTTCCGTCCAAACATAAGGGATGGGGACTGAGAAATGGAGTATGGTGCAGAGCTGGGAAATGAAAGATTATCAAGGAGGAAGCATTAACAGACGTCTTGTTGCCGAATAGTGTAAACTTTCGTGATAGTGATCTTTTTTGTGTGTGTGCATGCTTTTGATAAGGTAGTCTTTGCTCCATAGGTTTCTTTATTCAGTGTGAAACTCTTGAATCTCTGGAACTTCGCTTTTGGAGACTCTTGGTTCTTCAGTAATCTGGTCTCTAAAAATCTTTATTTCATGTGTACTTTGAAAAACTCGTGGCTCCTGGGGGTCTGAATGAAGTTTTGTGAATCAGATCAAATATCAAAATGCAACAATAATATCAATTTAAAAAAAACAAACAAACAAACTGAAAAGAAATGAGGTAAAGTCATCCACTCTGAAGGTCATAAAGAGGAATTCGGCACAGGTCGCAAAGCATTTCGCTTGAAGAACTTAACCCCATTTCATACATCAGTGATGTGATCGTCTTGGCCTCTGCTGCCAACATGCGAAACATCAGACTAAATGGTCAGCTATACATATGTCTGGAGAAAATAAAATGGTACTTATGTTTTAACCTTACCCCTTCTGTAATAGACAGTGAAGCTTTGACAAGATTATAATACCGAAATCACCAAGATATTTCCTCTTATGCCTATATTCAGGAGACCTCATAGGTCCTGCATTATCTAATTATGAAACCAACATAATTTTGAGTGTAGAAAGACATGTAAGATTATAACATGAATTTTGCAGGACAAATATCCCCTGTTAACCCCTTAACCGCGGGGCGTCATTTTCGTGACGCTCGGGAGCAATGGATCATACCGCAGGGCGTCACTTTTGTGATTCTGTGTTATTTTGAATTATCCCGGGCTTTCAAGTGGTGGCTTGTATCATCTATCAGTACTGCCAATGTCCAACACTAGTCAGCACTCCAAATCTCATCTGTACTTACATCCATTGTTGACATTTTAGCCATTTTCCCCCATTTCTGACACCCCTCCCTACCTCCCCTCCATTACCCTGTCCTCTCACCTCCCCGGCCGCGCTGCGCTAAGCAAATCTTCCCCGGATTTTTCCACAGATTTCATCCATTGAAATAAGCCCTATGCCCTATACTTATACAAAATAATAAATACAAAAAAAAAATAAGGTAAGTGATAGTGGTATACACTAGGCATTGGCTAATTATCACCTGGCAACACCTCACATGCATTCATACGCTACATTACCACGGTAATTTCCCCTTTGAATTTTGCCTTGTAACCTATTTCTGTAATAAAAATATATATCAGAAAGGAAGGGAGAAGCCTTAGTGACATTTACATTCACCTGGAACTACCTACTTCTTTATGTATTGCCGAGATTTTCTACCAATAATTTATTAGCATGTAAGTTAGCAGCTGTCAGCCCCAATGTCATTGTCAACCCTTGCCTTCTCAGATAAGCTGTGGCATTTAGTTCCTTGTCCTCCTCTGTGGTCAAAGCATGTCGCACTTGCGCCCCGCCATTTCTGCCGCTTCTGTGCCCATTGCAAAGGGCCCCGTGACCTCTACACCCAGAAAAACTCGTGGGGGAAGCAGGAAAGGACTAAGTGACTCTGCAGTGGAACGTGAACTAGCCGAATTATCAATGGTGATGATGGATAGTGATTTTGACCCTTCGGGGGATTCGTGTGATGAGCCGGGTGAGGAAATCGTGCCAGAAACTACTAGTATGAGTGCTTCAGTGTCCCAGGTTATCCCTAGCTCCGAGGGAAAGGAGCCGTTAGTGCAGCAAGGGAAGGAATTTGGGAAGGGAGTGAAAAGGCGGCGGGTTAACTCCGGAACAATGGCCCCACGTGACCCAGCCCGCCATGAGTAGCGAGTTGATTCACCTCCCTGTTCCCCAAGCCCTACTTCACTCATTTCTTCCTCTTCTTCTGCTGAATTTTCTCCAGAGTCTTCGTCGTCGGAGTCACCACCAGCATCAACAGTGAAGGCAGGTCATAGAGGAAGAGGTAAATCCCTGACCCGTAAAAGGAGAGTTGCTAGTGAAGTAAGGGCTGCTAGTGCTGTACGGCCACCCAGGGTCAGTGCGAGTGATCTTGAACCTGATAAATCTGCCTCAGCCACCCTCCACCCTCACCCACCCTACACCGCCACGACAGGGAATCCTGGACGCCTTCACGTGGACGGAAGGGTCCGATTTGTCCCTGAACATCTCGATTTTGACGAGAGTTCCTCAGGAGTACAGCCTGCCTTCACTGTTGACGAGGATGCTGAGTGTGTGGACTTCCTTTTGGCCTTCCTCGATGATGAAGTCATGCAGCACATACGTGATGAGACCAACAGGTATGAATCACAATGTGCTGCAAGTGGTACATACAGGTGCAGCCAAGATGCAACAGTGGTTCATGCTGGGAGTGCAGGAGCTGTATGTGTTCTTTGCCCTCATGCTTCTCATGCCACACTCAAAGAAGCATGAGTTGGAAGAATACTGGTCCATGGACCCCTTACTACCCTCACCCACCTTCAATAAGTACATGGCCAGAGATCGCTTCCGGAACATCATGGGAAACCTGCACTTTGCCGACAACGATGTACCTTCCCAAACCGACCCACTCTGGAAGATCCGGGAGATTCTGAGCAGAATGAAGGATAAGTTTATGACATTCTTCCACCCCTTTCAGAAGGTTGTCATTGACGAATCCTTGGTTTTGTTCAGAGGACGTCTTAGGTTTGTGCAGTACATTCCAAGCAAACACCATCGCTTTGGAATCAAGTTCTTTGTACTGTGCGACTGTAAGACGGTGTACATCTTTGACTTCGTCATTTATTCAGCCAGCACTGTCGATCTTGATAAAACACCCCCTTTGGGCTTCTCAGGCTTTGTAGTGAAAGTGCTCCTTGAAAGGTATTTTGGTGGGAATCATGTGCTGTATACAGACAACTATTATACAGCACCGAAACTTGCCAAATACCTTTCAGAGCACGGCATCGGCTCCTGCGGCACTGTGAAGAGTAATCGTGCCCACTTCCCTAAATTCCCAGAGGCAGGAACCTCGCAGCGAGGAGACGTGCACCTACGCAAGTCTGAGAAGATGCTGGCAATATGGTGGCATGACAAGAGGGTCGTGCACATGCTCACCACCGTACATAAGGGGGAAATGACAGACAGTGGGAAGGTCGACCGTAGGACAGGCGAACCTGTGAGGAAACCTGATGCTGTGTTAGACTACAATATCAACATGCGGCTGGTGGACAAGTCCGGCATGATGACTGGAGAGATCGCCTGCCTCAGGAAGAATACTAGGTGGTACAGGAAAGTTTTTCTGCATCTCATAGACATGACGATGCTGAACGCCTTCATCCTGTACAAGATGAAGGTCAAGCCACCCAAGTCCTTCTCCCTGAGGTTGTTCGCCAGGACTTGTGTTCAGCAGCTGCTTGAAAGATATGGTAGGGTGACAGCAGCAACTCCAAGGTGCCATCCAGTAACACTTCCCGACAGACTTGAGCAGAGGGCATACATGGATCGGCACAGACTGGTGCAAATGCCTGCCACAGGCGAGAGGAAGGCTGCGATCTGCAGGTGCCAGGTGTGTGCACATACCACCCGACGCACACCTGAGCACAAACGCACCTCTTGGCAGTGCGCTGAGTGCCAGGTTCCCCTCTGTGTTACCTGCTTCTTTGATTACCACAGCCAGAAGCAGTTCTAAAAGTGCAAGTGGGAAAGGAAAGTAATGTGAAAATAATGTGTAAATAATGTGTAAATACCAAGTGAAAGCAATGGATGTACAGTGCATATGATTGAACAGTGTAATATAGTTTTATGTTACTGAAAGTGACAGTGAATAACATAGTGTAAGTAAAATAGAAGTGTAAATATTGAAAATACAATTGAAAATGTAAATAGAAATGTAAGTAATTAGTAATATAAGAATATGAGTACAAATACTTGATGTTATAACAGTGAAAGTGAATCCGTGGCTCTGTACGTATTTTACTGAATGAAAAATTGAATGACTTTAGTGACAATAAACTAATACTACTGAAGGAAACTTATGGATAAAGACTCCAGATATATATAAGTGTTATATAGTAATAGAAATATAAGGTGTGAGGGGTTTTATGAATAATAAATGACAGAATACCAACAGCGAACTAGCGCAAGTGGGAAGGTCATACGCTCTCGTAATTTTCATTGCTTTCACAGTGTTTTTTTTTTGGGGGTATGGATCCCAAACTACTTGATAATCATAGAGTAGTGTTTATAGTGTTAATATCTGGCTGTGGTAATCATATTACGGGTTGTCGGGAAGTGCAAAGTGGAGACTTCGTTACCCAACTTCAGAGGTCTCCACAAGTCCTACGGTAATCGATGAAGGCTCAGCAAACATCCCAGGAGAAAGCTGAAGGTATGTGCCATATGCATACTTAATTTTAATATTCTAGGACTAATAACTGATTTTTGGCAAATATTTTTTGAGAGTCTGTCGGAGCCCGAATAACCCCGTGGGACACGCAAAACATTGGGAACATGCCCGCGGTGTAAGGGTTAATGTCTATCTCTTCTAGGTTAAGTACTTCGCAGTGACGATTTCTTCGTTTTGTTCTTACTACCTTCAAACATTCTTATTAAAACTTTTCAAACTAGAAGAGTTACATATAACCATCCTTTAACCCTTCACATCTCGGATATTCTGTGTTTCACAAGTAATCTGAGGGCAGCAAGAACGTTATATAACCAGAAAGTGCTCAAAGAAAGCATACTTCCATCAACTCTAATAATATTTATAATTTACTGCTGTAACTCCTTTTTCCTACTAGACGAATACTATTACAGTCTCACATCGATAATTCTACGGTTCTAGCCTTCCCTGTTACACCCTCCTAGAGAGCACATGCCTCTACCAACGCCAGCAAAGTCTTGATTTGTTCCTTCATCCGGATCCGAAAACATCACAAATTCTAATAAACTGTTCCTTGACCCACTGCTGACCAATCCAAAGATTTCATTGAAATCTGCTAATATTATTTTTTAGATATCTTGTACACAAACAGAGACGGGCAAATATAAAACCTTCATGCAACTTCGCTGGCAGAGGTAATAAGAAGCACTGAGAGTGCAACGCCAGCGCCATACCATCGATATAAAGTCCTTTCCACACATTCAGAGGGCATCTGTGATTCTGGAGTGTAGTAATTATTAAATGGATTAAATGGTGGAAAACGATGGTGTACAGCATACAAGATGAAATGAAGCACCTTTCCCTCTTCTGATCTACTGGTTATAATAGGATTCGTCACCATGCTTTGAGAATGGTGAGCAAAGTTCTCTAACACGACAATTGCAGACTGATCATCTGGAGTGTCCTTAAGGCCGAACATAGGCGCGTTCCTGTGTCCTTAACTTTTGATGGATTGCAATAAAAACTGAATGATTTCATTCTCACCCGACCCTTAACCCATCCATGAAGATTGGTTCAAATCAGATCAAAACTGTTTAACTTACCCTATGGACTTGTCCTTGGCCATTGTTGTCAAAATATGATAATTTCATCCTCGGCTAACCTTTAGTGCTTCGACTATATCTCATCCAAGTCAGATCAGTGCTATCCAGATTAAAGGTCGGAACTTTGACCTTGCCCTCTGACCTTTACTTCCTACAGATTGTTCTCAAAATCGAGTCACTTCACGCTTTCCTGTACCTCAGCCCATCGACCACGTTTGGACGAAAGCAGATCAAAACTGTTAGAACTGATACCGTCCTTGACCTGTGACCTAAGACCTTCTTCGCCAAGAAATTAATAACGTGTTCCTCTGATGGTCCTCAGTCATTATGCGAAATACGGGTATTTTGTGCAGCGTCCACCAGTTATATATGTAACAAACAGATAGACAGACAGCCAGAAAGACAAACTGGATCAAACACGTATCTCACTCGCTGTCTTTGATTTAAACCTTCCCCCTGCGTAAAACCTTTGTTATTCATATTTACTGAGTGTTTTTCCCGCCCTGCTCCAACACCCATCACCAACCCAGCTCGTGTGTGTGTGAAGTCTCTCTCTCTCTCTCTCTCTCTCTCTCTCTCTCTCTCTCTCTCTCTCTCTCTCCCTCTCTCTCTTTTGGGGGCAGGGTGGCTCAGTGGTAGAGGGCATGACTCAAGACTGACAAGCCGAGAGTTCGCTGCCCTACTGGGAGAGGCAGCGCTATCCCGTCACCCAGCAGGGCTATATGATCGATCAAGGTCTAGCTCGTGGAATTCATTTCTCTCTCTCTCTCTCTCTCTCTCTCTCTCTCTCTCTCTCTCTCTCTCTCTCTCTCTCTCTAGCTTTGTTTATCTATTTATTTATCTTTCTATCTATTTATCTGTATATCTATCTAAATTCATCTGTCGAAGCTTCAAAACTACGCAATGAAAATCTCAAAACAGAGTTTATCAGTATTGCAGTGTGGAGAAATGTCGATAACGGAAGGGGAGGAAATAATAAATATCGATAATATAGCTGTGCAGATTGCTTTGGAAGCAAGTGAGAGTGTTTGGACCCTATTTTCTCAAGCTCAGTGGACTTTCTAGCATGTCGAACATAGGTAATTACAAAAAGTCTGAAAGTCTACGAAGAATCCGCCCACTATGAAACAGCACACAACAAAATCCTATCTATCTATCTATAGCCCGACGCCCTAATCCCGCAAAGGGTGGCCGCAGACAAAACGCCTCCAAGTCACTCTGTCACCCACCATTTGACTCCCCTCCCCCCAACTCACCCCCCCCTCCCTAATATACCTCTCAACTCCATCCCTCCACCTCATCCTCGGTCTACCCCTCCCTCTCCCTCCCTCCACCTCACCTACATACACCCTCTTAGTCAGTCATTCTCCATCCTCTCCACATGTCCAAACCACCTCAGTGTATTTCTCCTAATCTTTTCAACAAAATCCGCATACATCAGATATAAGCACTGAACATAATCATTGTACAGGCCATTAAAAATTTTTCGGCACCCTTACGGCACGATACATTATGCCACACCACACGAAGCATTCTGAATCAACTCCTGAATTACGTTTCGTTGTTGATATCCCTAGCCTTGTGTTGCTGGTATGTCTGCTAAACATGAAATCCAGTGGGAGAGGGAGAGAGGTACAGGGGTACCAACCACACCACGTATTCTCGCCGTCTATAACAGTGATCGTTGCGAAGTGTATCAGAGCAAGAGGTGCCGAAAATTTTTTGATAGGGTGTATATCAGGTATAATATTATATTCTATTCCTAATCATTCACCACCAGTTTCCCTTTCGTTTCCAGAACCGTTGCTTGGACCTTTCAACTTTCTTCATACACATAGGCGGCGGTCTATACATTCCGCCTCCCTGTCTTTTGCGTTTTGGAGAATTGTTAATTTGAAAATGAGAGGAGCACATTTTTTTTTTTTTTTTTCAACTATGGAAGCAGTGATCGTTAGGAAAAGGCGTTTTATAGCATGAAAGTTGTTAGAGGGAACAGATAAAGTTGGGTGGGAAATTTTATAACTTATGGCACGGTGTGGGCAACTTACGGACCATCCTGTATTGTGAACAAAGATGGGGCCATCACACATCTGTGTCTTACTTAATACTGACACCGAACCACTCACTCAAAATTCCATCTTCTTTAACACATGTTCCACTCTCAGCATTAAAACTCTTAACTAAGTTTAACAGTTTAAATTTCGTGTAATAACAACGTAGCATCTTTCATTGCCTCTCTGTTTTCACTTAATTATGAATTTCTTTAAGTCCAATAAGTGCCATAAATATTCTTCATCTTCTCATATATTTTGTCCATTATCTGCATACTTCATATATTTGTGTTATTCATCCCTCATCAGTCTAGAAACTATTCTGTTCACCACGCAACAGATATGCTGACACTTTTCTCACCTTCTCTGTCACTATTTCTCCGTATACCTTATCCGCAACACTCAGCCAGTGTACTGACCGACAATATTTGGATTAATTTCGGTCAGAAAAATAAAGGGTGATCAGTAAATAACGGTCCTTAGGATTCTTACTGGATGAGGGACTTCTCATCTGGTGGTATGGCAGCGGGTGTTGCAGCGGGAGTCGGAAACGAAGGATAGTCATTAATAACGCTGAGTAAGCCGTCCCCGCAACACACGAGAAATTTATTGGAAAAGGAGATTTTTATATGGACAGTTCTCTTCCAGTTCTTTAGAACAACATTCACCTAGGCATTCTGGCATCTTTTACACCAGTAGTTCATTGCACTCTCCTCACTTCATTTGATAATTTCCGGTTCATGATTATATTATCTACTCGTGCCGCCTTCCCATTCATTTATTTCATGAAATTCTGCACTTTGATCAACATCATCTTTTCCGCCTTAGGGTGTGATGTAGGTAAGATCCAGAAACAAGGAAAAAGAAAGTAAGAACATGTGAGAATTACAAAGAGCATGCCCAGTGAAACAGGCCGTTCACTCAGTAACACGTAATTTAATTTCCCTTAACCCTTTCAACCTGAGTACACATTTTCATTATACTCTTTGCTATTTGTAGACTTAATCAACTTATGGTCTCTTGCACTGATGAGGTTAATAAAGGATATATCTTACTTTTCACAGAAAACTCTATCATAAACTGATCTATCTGAAAGCAGCAAAAACAAAATATAACAAAAATGTCACAATAGTGGAAAAAGTAATCTGATTTCCGCTCAGAAACCCAACCATCTGCACATAAATTTTTATTGCTTTATTTCTTTAGGTGTGCATATATAAACTCTTCATAAAACTCCTTATGCAGATACTAAGCAATTTCGTTTCCCTTTTCATGGTCACTCCCCCCCCCCCAATTCCTAATGCTTTATTTACAGCTTATTAATTAATTCTTCTCTCTCCTTCCCTCCTTCTCTACGATCTAAGTCTCCTTCCTACTTTCCTTTTTAGTTCTCCTTCCCTTACTTCATTTTTCTCTCTCCCTTTCCCTTTCTCAGTCTCTCCACTCCTCTTTCATTACTCCCTCAACCTTGTTCCATTGTTACTCTCTCGTCTCATCCTTCTTCATTTGCTATATCCCCATCCCATTTCCAATTCTATTTTGTTTTTCTATATTCTGTCTTCTTTCCTCTTTCTTAGCTGTCTCTCATTACCTCTTTTTATTTTCCCTCTCATCTCTCTCTCTCTCTCTCTCTCTCTCTCTCTCTCTCTCTCTCTCTATTAGGTATCACTCTCTCTTTCATCACTACCCCTTCCCTCTTTCTCCTACATCTCTCTCGTCCTCGTCTTTCATTTTGTATTTCCCTTCCCGGTGACGCATTGGTTAGCGCATCCAGCTTTCAGACTGAAGAACCTGTTTTGGCTCTCGGATTGGTTTGACTGGTGGACCCAGCTTGTTTTTAATCTTGTCCTTGTTCATCCAGCCGTGCAGTTGAGGACCTGGACGAAAATGGTTACTGCGGGTCTTGTTCTAAGGGATGGCTGGGGCTTGCAAAACTGACTCTGTATTGATAATCTAGGTGAATGCTTCTTTTTCTTCTTCTTCTTCGTCTTCTTCTTCTTCTTCTTCTTCTTCTTCTTTTGCAATACTCCCTGGATTATTATTTTGTACGGTTTAATTGTATTTTATTCTTGCTTCCGCCGGACGATTCTTTTTATTTGGTTTAATAATACAGCACTGGATTAGGGGGCGAAGGACGAAAATACTTTAGAGCTGGTGCAACAGATACATGCAACTTATCACTGGAATCTAAACTTACATGAAAGAGAAGGGGAAGGAAAGAGAGAAGAAGCAAGAAGACAGGAGTGAAGAGAAGAAGAGGAAAAAAGAGAGGAGGAAAGAAGACAGGAGGGATAATGAAAGAAGAGAAGAGAAGAGAGACGAGAGAGGACAGAAGGGAGTAGGAGAGGGGAGAAGAGGAGAGGAGGAATACTGCCAGGAAGATATAGGATGGGAGGAGAAAAAAGCAAGGAGGGAAAATGAGAGGAAAGAATATGAGAGGAAAGGAAGAGGAGAGGTGGGAGGAGGAGGAGGGAAGAAGAGAGGAATGAAGTGGAGAGGATAGAAAAGGAAGGAAATGAAAAGAATGAAGTGGAGAGGATAGAAAAGGAAGGAAATGAAAAGAAGGAAGGGGGGATGTGGGAAAAAAAAGTGGTACGAAAACGATAGAAAGAAGTGAAGAAGAGAGAAATGGAAAGGAAAGAAAAACAAAGAGCAGAAGAAGAAGAATACTCAAATATTCATAATGAAGAAGCAGACAGCAAAGTAAGTAATAGTCCTCTCGAGCTTGTTTGTTACATAAAGTCTATTTCCATGATGTCCATCGTTTAATTAAAGAGAAGCGTAGTAAAGCAAGAAGCCTCCCCCATCCCATTACACACTTCAACCAAGCCCGGCAGGAGCAAGTGAGAAGGTCCGCCATGCAGCAATAAAAAAAAAAAAAATCACTCTTCATCACATTGAAAACTGAAAGAGATATCTTTGTTCTGAACCAACTTACTTCAATATAAAATAAAACGTAAGAGGGTACAAGGAACGAGGAGACGAAGTGAGATGATGGAAAGGAAGAAAAGTAAGAGTACTAGAAAGGGAATGCGAGAATGTCAGACAGATTAATTCCCTAGTCAGAGAGAGAGAGAGAGAGAGAGAGAGATTCACTGATACACGGAGCACACTTACCTTACGATCTTTGCGCGGAGGTCAAGCTTTAATACTCCGGAACTCCAGTTTCAGAAGAAGGAAAAAAGGAAAACACACCAGAAGGCTCTCTCCCCCACCCTCCAGGCCCTCCAGTTTTTACCGTGCAAGAAAAAAAGAGTGAGATATAGCACCCTGTAGGGTTTAAGAAGCCTGAAGGAAATTTCATAGGCTCGGTGAAAGTAGAATATAATGCAAATGAAAAGTTGAGAATACAGCCAAATATCAATTCTTATTTTTGACCTATTGCTGCACTGTTTAGTATTTTTCATCTATAAACGATAACAGGAAATATGAATCTGCACACCCACGCACAGGACTGTGGAGTCGATATCCAAAACATCCCAGTCTGACTCCGACACCTTGATTTCATGTGTGTCCTACTCCGACTTCGACTCATTGGTTTCTTGTGTGTCCGACTCTGACTGCAGCTCCGACCCATTTGACTCCCTCTACAATAAACTTCCCATGATGGGATTTCAATGACTTGCACAAGCTCGAAATTCCGACCTCACAGTTTACAGGTACTGGCAGATGCCTCCATGTCACTTTATACTATAACCATTTCGTTCCTAGTAATTTCGTATTAAAGCAATTCACCTCTGGATTTTAGAATCAAGAAACTATCCAGACACGTTCACTCAGTGGGAGATCTGCAGATCATGGTGTCTGTTTATATTCTATTCTTGTCGTTCTGTCGACAGATGGCAGCACCAATGTTTATGGTCAACATAAAGAACAGGAGACCAACAAACAAGTCCTAAATAAAATGTGGAAAACAAGAGGAAGGGAGAGAGAGAGAGAGAAAAAAAAAAGCTGCAGCAGCAACAAGAAATAAAACCGAACGAGCTGTCGTTCCAAAGGCAATAGCTCCACATTACATCTACATAATGTATAAACTTTTTTTACTGGTGGTCGGGGTCGAAGTCGGGGTTGCGACTTTTTTACCGACTCCGACTCCGACTCCAGCATCACCAGAATTGCATCCTACTCCGACTCAACAGCCCTGCCCATGCATGTGTACAGAAATGAATAAGCTCATATACTGTATTTCTATGTCAGTACATGCAGGTATACGTATATCCATACGTGGGCACATACACCTATATGCTGATCCTTGCTGTGTCCCAAAGAACAGTCAAGGATGGGGATTTGATGGTGAAGGCGATGGTCACAAATTGGGCAGAATATTTCGTGAGGTCAGGTCAGGTCGACTAAGATCAAGAAACGCCAGTCTACCCTCACCTCGCCCTAGACAGGATATACACTTACTCATAAGCATCCACATACAACTGTACATGTGCACACACACACATATAGATGTGAATGCATACTTACATTCATATCTATATAATACCGATCGTATCAAGATGTATATCTAATCTTTTTTAAAGCTATTTATAGTTCTTCTGTCGATCATGTTCCTAGGGGGTATATTCCAATCACTTTCATTGGAGACAGCGAAGAAGTTTTTGATTTTTATCAAGATTAGCCATCCGTGCTTACAGCTTCACGCCATTTCCTCGAGTTGTGGTTTCGGTAATGACTTCACATAAATTGATTGATTTGATATTACTAAAGCCGTTGAGTATCTTAAAAAATTCAATTAGTTGACCCCCTGATTCTTCATTTTCTAAGAGAGTATACATTCCATTCCTTAAGCCACTTTAGATATGGTATATCCTTCAAGGGTTAATTTGGTGGCCCTAAGTTGTACAGATTCGAGTTCCTTTACAGTATATCTTTGACCAGATATGGTGCCCCAGATTAAGGCCCAAACTCTGAGTGTGGCCTGTCTATTCTTTTATGTAGAGGTATCACAATATCTGTGCTTTTATAAGCAAATTTTTTCTGGCTTTACTCGGGGGAAAGATAAACTGGTTGGAAAAACTGAGATTATCTGAAAATATTATTCCCAAATCTTTAACTTTTGAGGATATGCTAATGATGTGGTCTTGTATTTCATCGCTGTAATGTTTGTTTTTTGGCCCAATTGCAATACCTGACATATACAGTACTTACAGTGAAGGGCATTTGTCATTTCTCTGACCATAAAGCAACTTTGGTAAGGTCATTTGAAGGATAATTCTGGTTGCTTCAGTTAACGCAGTATTGCAGATTATGTGTCATCCGCGAATTTAGATATGAAATTATTTAGCCCAACATCGATATCGTTAATATGCCAGAGAGAGAAAGAGAGAGGGAGGGGGGTGAGGGCAGGGAGCGAGTAAATGAGAATGCACGACTCTAAATATACACTCAAAGACCTACATTTGCTGAAACTGGAGGTCAACACATTAACAAATGAAAGCAGGAATCAATGGAGCAACTCGAGCAGAAACTCACTATTGAAAACTACTGACTCGGCAGAACCATGACTCAGAATATCAGAGAGTAAAGTGTAAGAAGGGAAGAGGTAGGAGGAAAGAGAATGTGTGCGAATGAGAGAAGGAGGGGTAGAAAGAGAAGGAGTGAGGGGTAGAAATGAGACGGGGAGATGCACGCGTGTAGGGACAAAACGAACGAAAGAAAAGAAGAAAATAGGACTATGAAATGGAAAAAGTCAGAGGAAAGAGGTGACATAGAGGGTTATAATGGGAGGAAGGAAGGAGTGAAGAGGTACATGAGGGAGGAATGAGTTTGATAATGAATCGGAGGAGAGAGGGAAAGGGTAGGAAAACGTGTGCGAGGAAAAAAAAAAAATGGGTAAAAAGGAAGTAGTGGAAATGAGGGAGAATTAGAGAAAAGATGAATATAAATCATGCCAGAATGAAGATGTGTAGAGTGAAGGGACGACGTGAATGAGTATGAAGAAGAGGGGAGGGGTGAGAGAAAAGGGGGAAGAAAGAGAGGATGGGAGACAGCTGACGTTAGGGATGGACATGGATGGTACAGGGCAGAAAGTGTGAGGGAAGAGGGACTAAAGGAATAAAAGAGGAAGGTGAGAATGAAGAACTCAAGAGGAGAAAAGTGAGGGGGTATTAATGGGAGCCTTGGGTTGGGTAGGGACTGTGAAATCTTGCGAGAGGTTTAATGCTGTGCCAGAAATTAATCGTCGATTATAACTCTATAATCATTATCATGACCTACCTTTCCCTTCTAAGGAAGGGGTAAGGATCATGCTGCAGTTCTTCATAAAAAACACACCCCTTAACTACAGTAATGATTTTTCAGTGTTTTTTGCGTGAGCTATGGGAGAGAGAACTGTAATAAATTGGTAGTAACGTGCAAACGTCTGTACGATTTAAGGTACAAGGACTTTTTTATATATATTAAAGCTACAGCTGACAGAAACACATCGTTTTAAAGGTTTTGAAAAAGTTAAAGGCATTATTTACCCCTTCGTTAGTCCTGTGGGGTATTCAAACGTGGTTAGTCCGGTGGGGTGTTATAACACCCTAGTACAAAAATACATGTAGCGTTACTAACATGAAAATTCTATTCATACTGCCGCTTCAGCATATCTCTGCAGTCACCAATGAAAAGATTGAATGCCTTATAGGTGGTGTTTATTAATTTATAATAATAAAATACAAAAAATTATAGTATCAGAAAAAAATGACAAATGGACTTCTATCTCATTTGTCAGGTAAACACGAACAGGAAAATACATTTTGTGATTTTTAAAATCAGTATAACGATGAACAATATGCAAAAATAAGAAAAAAAAATCTATATCACAATATTATCTAAATGGTTATTTTGATGGGGTGGCTGGACACCCCGGGGGAGGGGGGGGAAGTGCCCCTCTCTCTCACTACAGCAGAGGCAGGACTAAACCAATCCACATGCTCCCTCCTCTCGCTGAGTCAGGAGAGTACTGGAACGGAGAGAAATATACGAATTACCGGCTAGAAAATAATTATGAGTTTTTTTAAAAATTTGGGTTGCCAAAACACCCCATGTGACTAACAAAGGGTTGAGTGATTTTTCTCCAAAATCCGCTACCACATTGCTGCAAAAAAGGCCAAAAAGCACTTAATTGAATACCTCATCTGTGATTCTCCAAAACCAATGAAGGTACAGTACTATACATCCCCACAGAATGCTAGTTCCAAGTACGCGATCCCCCTGGTATGCGAGGACCAATTTTTTGTTTATTTTAGTGTATTTTTTATTAGCACGTGAATTGAACTCCTTGTAAGCGAGACGGGCACCGAAGAATGGCCCAAATCCGGGGTTACCCTGAGTACGCGACAATGAATCCCCAAGAAGCGATAACGGTTGCCTATGCTCCGCCCACCTTGTGCAGAGAATGGACAAGGCTGACACAGAGCAGGAGATAGCAGCAGAAAAGGCAGCATCACCAGTGATGGAGAGCGAAGATTTGACCATGTTGGAGATCAGCAGGGTACTGTGTGCCCTTGATAAATTCAAGGAAGAATTCAAGAACATCAAACGCTCTCAGTCGCGAGTGGAGGAGGTGATGTCTTCACTGGACAGAACCTTCCGCTACTGCACCGACAAGCACAACCACGAAGTAAACAGACGGAAGCAAACCCTCATCACCCGTGTCCTTTGGATTGAACAAAGTGAGGAATCACTCCCTTCAACATCAGAAGAGCCATATCCTGAGGAGGATCAAGAGGGTGATGCGATGTCTGAGGTGTCACAAATAGACTTTGAAAGGTTTATGAACGAAGTGAGTGCATTAGGTAGTGAAAGTGTCGAAAGTGCTGGTGACGAAAGTGGTGAGGAAGGTGGTGTGTTTGGTGGTATGGTGGGTGATGCAGGAGATACACGCTAGGTGCCTCATCCTACCTTGGATCCTCTTCTTACCTCCATGAAGCCTGTTGTCCTCTTGGGTTAAGGTGAGCAGCCATATTCTTGTTGGTTTAGTTAAGCCATATCCTTGTTGATTTACCTAGTAAAGCCATAATCTTGTTGGTTTACTTTATCTTAGGTAATATGTCTTGGATAGTTTCCCTGTACAGTACAATACTTAGGTCTGAAAGGCGTTTCAAGGGTTGCCCATGAAGGGGGATGCCGCCCATATGTAATTTTTTCCTTAAGTTTATGTATTCACAGTATGCGAATTCCTATACACGACGTCCACTGCCGCCCATATAGGTGCGTACTAGGGGGATGTACTGTATAGTGGGCATAGGCATATCTTTGGAAAGAATTTGAAAGAACAATAGATATTACTTAAATGTTTTATTTTTCCTCAAAATTCGTCAACATACTGCTAGTGAGAGAGAAAAAAGTACCAAATCGAACATAAGAATGAGTCGTGTGTGTGTGGAGGAGATGCATGGATCAGGTGCTTGCTGTGAGACAGGTGTGTGAAAAGTATTTAGCGAATGGTAAGAATGTGTTTTGGGCGTTCATGGATTTAGAGAAAGCATATGATAGAATTGATAGGGAGGCCAAATTTGTGGACTGTTTCAAGATTGTATGGACTTGATGGTAGGTTGCTAAAAGGAGTGAAAAGTTTTTTTTTGTAATAGTAGAGCGTGTGTAAGAGTTGAAAATACTGTGAGTGATTGGTTTCCCGTGAGAGTGGGGCTGCAGCAGGGATGTGTGATGTTGCCTTGGTCGTTTAATATTTATATGGATGGTGTTGTAAGGGTGGTGAATGCAAGAGTGTTAGGTGAAGGTTTGAGTCTGGTGAACGTTGATAGTGGAGAGCGGAATCTGAATCAGCTGCTGTTTGCAGATGATACTGCATTTGTGGCTGATTCAGAGGAGAGATTGAGACAGTTGGTACAAGAGTTTGGAAGGATGTGTGAAAGGAGGAAAGTGAGAGTAAATGAGAACAAGGGTAAAGTGATGAAGTGTACTGTACGAGGTTGGTAGATGGTAGGAGGATGGATATATTTTTGAATGATCAGTTGCTTGAGGAGGCAATGTGTTTTAAGTATTTTGGGTCACATGTTGCTGTGAATGGAAGAATAGATGCAGAAGTGAAGTTTAGAAAAATGAAGTAGGAAAAGTGCTGGAAGGAACGAAAAAATTGTTTAGATGTCGTTCGCTTAGAATGTATGTAAAGAGAAGGCTGTATGAGGGTGTTGTGGCACCGACTGCATTATATGGGGCTAAAACATGGAATATGGGTGTAGAAGAGAGGAAAAATTTGAATGTAATGGAAATGAGGTGTCTGAGGATTATGTGTGGAGTGACGCGTATGGATCGAGTGAGAAATGATGTACTGCATAGGAGAACTAGAGTTGTGCGGGAGATGGCTGATCGAGTTGAGCAGAGGGTGTTGCGATGGTTTGGGCATATGGAGAGAATGGATGATGAGTGATTGGTGAAAAAGATAACTGGATCGGATGTGAGAGGTGTAAGGCTGAAAGGCTGAGAGGAAAACCACGAATAGGATGGATGGACAGTGTGATGAGAATGTTTGATGCAAGAACGATGTCTGTTGGCAAAGAAGAGTGGCTTTGCAGGATGGAAATGAATGGAGAGAAATTGTGAATGAATAAATGATGACACAGCCCTGAGGGGATATTCTCCCGCAATTGGTTTGATCAGCTGAGCAGGTCAGGTGCGGGTAATGGGATGGGTCCATTATGATGTGGCAGGGGTAAACCAGATCTGTCGTCGGGCCCTGCTGCGGATATCACTGATTGCACTGCGCAGTTGACCCTCGTGTGGTGTGGTGCGGTGAGGATCAGTCCTTTCTCCCCTTGGGGCTAAGATGCGGATGAATGTGTTTGTGTGGATGAGTAAATTGGGAGTGTGTCATCCTGTCTCAGCTACCTCCCTTTCTTGGGGAAGCAGCCTACAGTAGGTATATAGATAGATAGATAGATAGATTTTAAAGTGCAGATTAGGAAAAGTAACAGCAGTAGCAAGCTTCCTCGCTTGAACACGTACAACTCGTCACTGTAGTTGCCTATATGCCAACTGAACCTACATCAACATCATATAGCAATATTCACTTGTACTTGACCACGATGTATATTTTGTACTATTCTGGATACAACTTTTTTATTATACTCCCGGTAAGATGGAGCTCTTCTGTGGACATTTTTACGGCAATGTTTATTTGTGTGTGTGTGTGTGTGTGTGTGTGTGTGTGTGTGTGTGTGTGTGTGTGTGTGTGTGTGTGTGTGTGTGTGTGTGTGTGTGGATCAGACACAGAGTTTTTCTCGCTCAGTCCTCACACATCAGGAATACTCATAATCATCATTACTGCCAAGTGTTCGCCAGTGTCGCACAACCGCTGCCACAACACAGTTCAGGTTTCATGCACAAACTTGACGTCGATTTAATAACAGCTTCGACAATACTGAAAAATACCTTTACCTCAGGTTGCTGGCCTTATAAATACTAATAACGAGGGGTACGATGGTGGAGTGAAACAAAGTGTGGTAGGGTATATATATATATATATATATATATATATATATATATATATATATATATATACACACACACACACACACACAGGGCGAGAGAGAGGGAGAGAGAGAGGGGGGGAAGGGGAATTTGAACAAGACTGTGTCCTGAGGGCAGATAATGTAGGAGAGGGAGACGGAGAAAGATATTGCATTGTACTGTACAGTAGAGGGGCAATGGAAAATATATCGTGGGAGATAGACAAAGTAGAGAAGGGAGTGAAATGGGAAAAAACGAGAAATAGGAGAGAGAGAGAGAGAGAGAGAGAGAGAGAGAGAGAGAGAGGGGGGGGGGAATTAGGACATGACTGTGTCCTGAGGGCAGATAATGTAAGAGAGAGAGACGGCGAAAGTTGTTGTATAGTACTATAGAGTAGTAGGGCAATGGAAAAGATATTGTCGAAGATTGATTAAGTAGAGGAGGGAGTGAAATGCGAAAAGAGAGACACGGAAACATAACTATGTGGGGATGGAAGAGACAATAATAAAGATGTGGAGAAAAGAAGAAAGAAGTAGAGTAGAGAGGAGAGGGAGACACAGTAACAAAGATATATAAAACGGGAGAGGTGATGAAACGGGTTAGAGAGAAAGAAGAGACTGGAAGACAGAAGAGGGGTATTGGGAGAGAGACAGTAGCGAAGACCAGGAGTAGAGACGAAGAAACGGAGGAGGAAGTAAAGCAAAGGGGTACTAGGAGTAGACAGTATGGAGGATGGAGGTGAAGCGTAGACGAGGGACTGAAACAGGGAAGGAGAGACGTACTGTAGGAGGGAAGGAGAGACGTACTGTAGGAAGGAGAAGAGAGGGGGATTGAGAGAGAAACAACAATGAAGTCAGGGAGGAGGGGAGAGGAGATGAGAATGGGAAGTCAGTTACTGAAGGAAGGAATATAGAGTAGAGGGGGAATTAGAACCAACCAGAAAACCAGATCACCCTGACCATAATGCCCATCTCTTGGATGTAATCCTGACAAATAATCCAGATCAATATAGGATAGAGGTACTGTCACCACTTGGATCCTCTGACCACAATCTCATCAAAGCCTCATTAGTTAGTCCCCCCACACCTCCCCATTCTGAACCTGTCAAGATGACCCGATGGCACTTTGATAGGGCAGACTGGGATGGATTTAGAAATTATTTTGCTGACATTCCATGAGTCTTTCGTCTCTAGTGATGCCAGTTCTACCCAGTCCCACATTTGTGACTTAATTCTAGCTGGTATCGATTTATTCATACCAAGTCAACAGTTCACTAAAAGATCGAACTCTTCAAAATGCTTTGATAGCAACTGTGCCAGAGCAACAGCCCAAAAATCATTAGCATATAACTCTAACTTAAAATTAAAACATCTGAATCACTCTCTTAATTCACAATTACTGGAAACCATGCAAAAACTGTAATAAATCTTGCTAAATCAAACTTTCTTCAAAATCAAGCATCAAAACTACTTAACAACCCTAATGACAATAAAATATTCTGATCAGCTCTCAATTCTTTCAATAAAAGCTTTAACAAGACATCATCCATTCCCCCACTAAAATCTTCAGATGGCAACATTACAAATGACCCACGTGGGAAAGCGAATACCTTTGCCAGTACATTTGCCAGAAAATCTACCATAGAGGAACTCAGCCAGAATGTTCCAGTACTAAAACTTGACTCTCCCGAAATTGTTCCGCTTAAAATTCAGACAAGATACGTAAAATCCATCGTAGACAATTTACCTGCCAACAGCTCCAGGACCAGACGGAATTCCTCCAATTGTTCTGAAAAAGAGTTCCCCAGAACTTGCCTCTGTTCTAGCTAAATTATTCAGATTATGCATACGTACCTCTTCACTCCCTAATTCATGGATAGAAGTCAATATCCACCCATTTCCAAAGAAAGGAAGTTCCTCCGACCCCTCTGAATACAGACCAATAGCTGTCATATCTTATCTTGGTGAAGTATTTGAAATTTTAATTAATAAGCACATTGTTAAACATCTTGAATCCAACAACTTAATTAGTGATAGACAATATGGTTTTCACCACGAAAGATCCACCATTGACATACTCAATCTCCTGACTCATACCATACATCAATCAATCGACCTACATGGAGAAATCCATGCAGTAGCCCTTGATATATGTAAAGGTTTTGACAGAGTATGGCACCGTTCCCTGCTGTTCAAACTCCCTTTCTATGGACTAATGTCTTTTGTTTCTCTGCTTTCCTCATAGCGACAGAAAAAAGTAGATGATATACGAGTATATTCCACTTTCCACTCAATTAACGCTGGCATGCCACAGGGATCATTTCTGGCGCCAACCCTGTTCCTGGTTCATATTAATGATCTCTTATCTGTCACCCACAATCCCATGAATTCATATGGAGATTACTCAACACTTCATACTTCATTCACACTCAGACACCCATTTACAAAGTCTAATATCTCTAACTCAACTCAGTACAGCCATCTCCATAAATCAAGACTAATGTATGATCAGTGAATGGGGACAGAACAACCTTGTCTCATTTAATGCTAGTATAATCAGATAATACAATTTACTGATAGACAGATATTGCAAGAATCGTATATTAGGCTACCTTCAATACTACTAATATTCCCATCTCCAAAAGTGTTGAAATTCTCGGTGTCTTACTTAACAATGCCCTCAGCTGGACCTCTCATCTCATATCACTTGCTAAAACCGTCTCAGAGAAACTTGGATTATTGTACAGAGTCCGTAACTTCTTCACTGACGAGCAGTTAGCTATAATTTATAAGAATCATGTGTGCTCTCAGCTTGAATATTGCTCACCCTTGTGGAGTGGATGTAGAAAAGTTGCATTAAAACAACTAGACAAAATTCAGAACAAAGCTGCTGGAATTATTAATAACCCTGCTATTATAAATAAACTACCTCTCCTACAAGTAAGAAGGAATGTTGCCTCCCTTGCATTATTTTACAGGTACTTTTATGGCAAATGCTCAGGAAAAGTTGCGTTCATTGTGCCACCTCTCCATGCCTTCTTCCCTCGTGATACTCGGCAATCTGGCAGCGCTCATGACTGGAATGTCACTCACCCATATTGCAGAACTTATGCCTATCAGAATTCTTTCATTTCCCGAACTTCATCTCTCTGGAACTCGCTCCCCCAGAGTTGTTTCCCTCCAAACTTCAACCTACAGCAGTTCAAGGCCAACATTTACAGATATTTTATGAAAGGACACCAGTAATCTGGTGTATGGATTATTTTTTTTCTCATTTGTTTTTCCTTCGTCTGTTTTATTAAAAAAAAAAAAAAAAAAAAAAAAAAGAGACAGCCACGAGAACAGTGTGAAACAAAGGATAACGACGATTTAAGATTTCAAATGGTTACGGGAGAGGGGGGAGGGGGGGTACTGTACAGACAAATACAGAGAAGGGAAAAGGAGAAAATTATGGGATGAGACATGAGGGAGAGACGAAGGAAAATGCAGAGTATAAAGGGACACCAATCTGAAGAGTTCTCGGATCCAAAGCAAATGCAATTTGTCGCAGAAACCAGTGAGGTCGGAGAAGGGGAAGGAAGGTGAGTAAAATGGAGAAAAACAGTGGAAGAAAATATATCTGCTCGATTTTATCAATGTCGCTCATCCACATTAAATCATTTACTTCCATCTCCAGCTTTTCCATCCCGCCATTTCCTTGCTCTCTTCTTTCTCATCCATTCTGTTTCTTCACTGTTTCCAACATATTCAGTCTTTCCATCGTTGCCATTTCCTTCCTTCCTCCATCTCTCCCAGTTCTCTCCGTCTTTTCTCAGTTCTCTAAATTTCAGCTCCAGCAATCCTATTGTACACCTCTCGCTTGCCTAGTTACTAAGTCAGTTCTTTTCTTCCTCCCATCTTCCCCAGAAAGTCCTTCTTTCTTTCGTGCCCAGTTTCTTCTCTGCCTCCATCTCTCCCGGTTCTCTTCGTCTCTTCACGCCTCCCTCTTCTCTGCAATCTACCTCTATTACGGGATCTGAGCAGCGGCCTGAAAACACCTGATTCCTAGAATTCATATCAATCTCCCGATCAAAACTAACATCACTAGGCCATCTTATTCTGCAGACATACAACTTTAATCTTGTCCATAAACCCTCAATCTTTACTTCTAGTCTGCAATTTTTATGTGATTTTAATAGCGAATAACGAAGGTTGTGAACCCAAACTGCCAATACGTTCCTTAACTATTCATTCACAGTCCGTGTCATGAGTCAGTTCAGGCTTTTGGTGCATTGGTTGGGGTGTCTGCCACTCAGCCTCACTGTCTCAGGTTCAGCTCCACCGACAGACCAATGTTATGGTACAGCATGTCTGTTGTGGTGCACTGCTAATGAGTAAAGGTCATAGGGTAAGACAGGTACAGGACGAGACACATACAATGCTTTTTTTTTTTTTCTCATTACTGGCATTTAATACCTATCCCGGCACATCATCTAATTCCATACTCATATCCTTATTATCGACCATCTCTCTCTCTCTCTCTCTCTCTCTCTCTCTCTCAATGAGCACTCACTACCAACCACCGCCCTCTGTATGTGTATATATGTCAGTAAAATATTGATGAGGGATGAATGTGAGGCACGAGCCGAGAGACTGATGTATTAATTGTTCTCTATAACAGACCTTTGATAATAGTTCCGGGGACAAGAAGAGGGAATCTAGGAGCAAGAAGGGAAATAAAGGCGCAAGAGGTGGGAATCAAGAGGGCATGAGGGGAAAATCAAGAGCCAATATAGAGTAATAAATGGATAAGAACAGGGAATCAAGGGGCAAGAAGAGGATAAAACAAGGGGCAAGAAAGGAGAGTCACAAACAAGAAGATGCAGTAAAACAGGCAATCAGATGTACCGGTACCATACATTCCCTCCATATAGGTAAGTTTCACGCTTCAGTCTCTTTAAATCCAGACTCTTTCCTCTTCCTCAGTACCCAAGAATCCATAAATACGGTTTATTTTCATTTGACTGAACTTGGCCACTCACACAACTTAATCTCTAAGGCATGGTTGCAATTAATTTAATGAACATTGGCTTGGAACTAATCTCCTTGGTTGCAAGACAAATCAAACCTTCAGCCTGATTTACACTTCTCCATTAGCTTAGCTAGAATGAAGTTAGGGACCTTTGCTAGGTCAGTAAAGGCTCTATAATATTTGTCCTATGAAGAGGTCAGTATAGTCAAACACAACAGAGTTGCTATATCATTAGGAGTCTAAAGCTTCCCTGTTAGCGTGGATTTTTGTTTTCACCACCTCCTGAGAGGTTATGGGAGACCTCTCTGTGCGAGTAATAGCATTTACAACTCCAGGAGCAATTATACCCAATGGACTACAGTCTGAAGCTGCCCTCCTGCAGTCCGCCGTCCCGCCTTTTAGGAGGACAGAGAAGGGACTGTGGAACGTTTGTATAACTAGGCAATGGAGTCACCAGGTTATATCACGAAGGCATCCCTATCGTAGTAAAGCTATTAGAAATAAACTCCAAAAACCCTGGCTAGGCTTTCAAAGATGAATATAATAGACTGGTGGTAGCAAGAATATTATTAAGACATGATCGTGTGGAACGGGTTAATGAAAAAGGCTGTGGAAAATGGGTATGTAGGACAAAAGACAGATAAAGACAAGAAATAAAGGGTGATGTTAATGTGAGACAGGTAAGAGAGAAGGAATAATAAAGGAAAATGTGATAGGTACAATCAGTGATAAAAGATCTTTTAGGATATGTGGGAAGGATAACAAACATTAAGCAAGTGGCATTATTAATACATGATAGCTGAGAGAGAGAGAGAGAGAGAGAGAGAGAGAGAGAGAGAGAGAGAGAGAGAGGGAAGGTGAGAGGGAGGGAGGGAGAGGAGCAAACAAGACGTTGCAAATGTATTCAGTGAAATGAAAAAACAATGACATAAAAGGATATGCTGGACATAACAGACGTAAATAAATGACACCGGCGTAAGGCAGGTGAGAGAGGAAGGGAAGTAGAGGAAAGTACACCAGAACACGAAAATGTGCGCGCTAGCAGGATTTTTGACAGGGAGAAGTAAAAAACATAATGAACTTGGTGAAATAAACGTAAGACAGATTACAGTGAAGGAGAAGAGAGGGAGAGAATGAGAGAGAGGAAGTTAATGAAAGGGCGGGAGGGAGGAAGGTAGGGAGGGGCAAGAGTAACTAGGTGTCGTCAACATGAAGGGATACGTCTCTTCGTATCCTCCTCTGAATGGATTCCCTGCCCTTTCATCGCCACCCCCCCCCCCCCCAGTAATTCCTCCTTTCATCTAACCCTCCATTCACCCATCTCGTAGTTGATTCTATTTCCACTCCATTTCTCCACCCATCATTCCGTGCAGTCTCGTACTCATTCACCATCTTCGTCATCGTCTTCATCTCAGCCTTAACTTATCAAAGACTGTAGGTAGGATCCAGAAATATAGTAAGAGAAAGTACAAATATGAGACTTGCCAATAATGCATGTCCAGTGCAATGGGACACACCCTCATTTACAGATCACTGAAGCCTTTGACATTGTACCACCACCGTACAAGTAAAACCAAAAGCACTGTATAATTATTACTTTGCACATTCTCTTTAGATGCAGCTTATGTACAACAGGAGTAGAGTATTTCCGTAGGCTGTATGGTTGAAGTATGTACGGTGTATCTATTCATACATAAATTTTCTTCACGCTTTTGACTGTTATTAATCCATTCACCGATGCTTTTTCTAATAACTGCTTCAGTTACTCAAGTCCTCATCCACCTATGTAATCAACCCATTCCGTGCTATGATATATATTACATTTTATCTTTATTATCTAGAGCATTCTCTCTCTCTCTCTCTCTCTCTCTCTCTCTCTCTCTCTCTCTCTCTCTCTCTCTCTCACGCTGGCTAACTTCTGCATTACTAGTTCTGTGGTTAATGATGTGGTCGACCTATAATGAGGATCTCAGCCAAGGGGAGAGGTATGGTGATAAAGGTGTGGTGGTAGGAATATGATGGTGAAGGTATTGTGGTGAGGTGGTGGTGGTGAGGGTGTGGTAGGAAAAGTATGGTGGTGAGGGTATGGTGGTGAGGGTATGGTGACAAGGGTGTCGTGGTAAGGGTATACTGGTGAAAGTATAGTGGTGATGGTGTGATGATGATGAGGGATTCCTGGCGAAAACTTTGGTTAGGGTGTGGTTGTAAGAGTGTGTGATATGGTGGTGAGGGTTGGCTGGTGAGAGTATGGTGGTCTGTGTGCTGGTGAGGATTTGGTTGTGAGGATTTGGTTGTGAGGATATGGTGGTTGTGGTGGTGGTGATGGTGTGTAGAGGGTGTGGTTGTTGTTCTCTCCGACAAGGAGAGTATGTTTCCACCTCTCTTTTTTGTTTGTCTATTAGTTTGTTTATCCGTTAACAGGATACTCAAAAATTTTAACAGAGATTTGGACCAAATTTGGTGGGTAGAGAGCCCATGTCCCGAGGAACATTCGAATAACTTCTGGGACCGATCTGGATAGTATTACAGATTCTGGATCTGGAAAAAAATTCTTGCGAAACCCTAATAAGTGATGCCAAACCCTAACCCATTATGAAGAGTGGTTTACAAATTTCACTTCCTTTGTTTATAAAATGTGACATGTTTCTTAATATCAATCCACCTGCTGCAGGCAGAGGAGAATATCTAACCCATTATGAAGAGTGTTTTGGAAATTACGGTGCTCTTGTAGGAGAGATGCACTCCATTGAGTGCCCCTCTATTTGTTGTTGTTGCGGAATAGCCCCAGACTGTTTGGCCGAGCAAATTCATCAATCGCAGGCAATGAACATCTCTTGCAGGGTCGTTCCCTGCTGTAAACAGATGTTCCTTTTGCGGCAGACAGCGTCTTGGTACAAGATGCGGGAAAGAGAGTGGATGTTTGGTTCCCGGATGGACGTCTTTTCATCCAGTCAAGAGGGACACCATAGGAGGCTCCATTTCCCCTATTTTTTTGTTATGGTTACCACTAAGCGTTGTAAATGGCTTCTGGGTTACAGGAAACCATTAGGCGTGTCACTAAGTGTAGAATCACCTGATGTGGAAGAAACAGAGTAACGGAAAGCATAAAAAGCGAGAAAAAGGATGGCAGAAATGGAAAGAGAATAGGGCAGACACAGATAACGAATGGTAAAGGTGAAGGAGGATGTTGGCAGCACTACATCATATGTGAGGATGATGGTCACCAATCTTGAGAGTGTGGTAGTGAGGGACTGAGTGTGGTGGGGGTGCAGATGGTGAGGGGAGTGAATGTTGAAATACCCCTTGTGAAGGATATTAGGAGGTGGAAATTGCCTACACCGTTCTCTGATTATATTGCCTTGTTAAGTGAAAACCACTGAGAGTTGCAAGGCTTGAGGTTTGAAAATATTTTTAAGAATGGAAACTTGACACTGGATAGAGTAAAGACGAATGCTGAGGTTTTTTAAAGTAATTACGCCATAAGCTGCATCGTGCTAAGCCGACTCCATTCCTTCTTTACTCTTGCACAATTGTTGACTCTATACACGGGTTTTATCCGCCCCTGCGTGGAGTACAACTCTCATATGTGGGGAGGTTCCCCACATACAGCTCTTCTCAATAGGGTGGAGTCAAAGGCTTTTAGCCTCGTTGATTCTCCTCCTCTTACTAGCTCCCTTCAACCTCTGTCTTTTCGCCGCACTGTTGCATCTTTATCTCTTTTTTATCGCTACTTCAATGCTCACTGCTCCTCTGAACTGTCAGCTTGCATTCCACCACCTCTACGACGGGTGCGTAGCACCCGTCTAGCAACAAACTCTCATCCCTTTTCTGTCCACCTCTCTAATGCAAGAGTTAACCGTTACTCCCAGTCCTTCATTTATGCAACAGGTCATCTCTGGAACTGTCTCCCTCTGTCTGTATTTCCTGCTAGCTATGATCTCCAGTCTTTCAAACGCAGTATGTCCAGGCATTTCGAAATGATCGGATCTTGAATTTGGCTCTCTCTTGTATTTTGTTTTTCTCTTGGAAGGAACAGTTATTGCGGGCCCGTGGCCTTTGGTTCCTTCTTCCTAGAAAAAAAAATAGTGAGACTGGATGGTTAGGAGGAGAACATGAAAGCCTTCAATTATTTAGGTACAGTGTTGAGTAAGGATAGGGCATTAGAGGATGAAGTGCGAGAAAGGTTCCACTAGGGAAAAAGAATTGCAGGTATAGTGAAGGCAGTGGCAAGGAATTGGGAGGTGAGCATGGGAGTAAATGATTCGTTGCAAGACAGCATGGTGATCCCCAGTCTGACGTATGGATGTGAAACTTGCACCATGCTGGAAGTATACAGTTCAAAAGTGAGAGGAGTAGAAATGTGCTATCTGAGAGGAGTGTGTTCAGTTACAGTACGTGGAGAGGCATACAGAGAAATAAGGAATTCCAGGAATGTTGTCATGCCGATGAGGATACAATGGAAAATGTTAGGATTATCATGGCGTCCTTTTGCCATATGGAGCTAATGGAGAGCGAAAGACTGACACAGCGTGTAAGTGAGTAAGGTGCAAGGAGAGAAGGGTCTGGAGGTTTAAAGCGAGATGCAAGGAGGAAGTAGATTGATATATGAATGAGAGTGGTGTGGGATGAAGAGAGAGCTGTGAACCGCGGAGAACCAACCGACCCCTCCAGGATTAAGATGCCTGGCTATAGATACACAGAACCAAGAATAGTACATAAAGGCGTCATCCTACTGAAGAAAGTAATAGAGAGAATTTTAACTTCTTGAGGTCCAGAGGAGACAATTGAGGTAGAAAAAAAAAATCGTTTGGCAGTAGAAAGAACGGCATAACAAGGCATCAACGTAATGGAGAAGGTGAGGGTTGTGAGAGGGATAAGTATGAGAGACTGAGGGCATGGAATGGAAGTATGATAAAAATAGGTATCCAAAGAACTGGAGACATAATAAAGCGAATATGACACGTGAAACGAAGACAGATGACGCGCACTAGAGGGAAAAGTAAGAGAATGTTTGAAAAAGCTGATACGTGGTGAGAAGCAGGGAGGTGAGGACAGCCAACGCATTTCTCCAGGAATGTGTATCACCTGCCATCGCTTAAAAAAAAAAAAAAAAAAAAAAAAAAAAAAGAGTAATATTTGCTAAATAAAGTCGTTGCATATTACCTCACCAAAATCTAATAAGTTCAAGCCACATATTTCGGGATACCGCCCACAAAGCTGGAGCACAATTTGCCCATTTGATTCTGAGATATTTTGGAAACAAACACACACACACAACCGGTTACATTATCGCTTCACTAGGCGAGTAATAAAGATATTAAAAACACGATTGAACACTCAAAGAGTGCAACACCACGCTCATCAACTGATTTAAGTGCCGAATATTTGAATTTGTCCTGTGACCCTGGCCTTCGAGTGATTACTCTCCAAGTCGAATTACTTCATTCTTGCCTGACTCTTAATCCTCCAACAAGTCTGGCTCATATTAGATCCTGGCTGTGTGAAATGATTTTGCCTACTGACCTGTACATTTGACCTTACCCTCTGACCGTTATCTTTGAATGATTGCTCTCACAACTGAATCGTATAATTCTTACTTTAAGCTAAGCATCTCCACATAGCGCAGTCTAAACTGAATAAGAACCTTTTATACAGGTCATGCTATGTCAAACTCTGAGCTGGTCCTGTGATCTGAGGTTATGGCCAATTGCTAGAAAATCAAAAATTTTATTCATTGCTTGACCTTCCATCATTCCACTAAGTTAGGTCTGTATCAGATATAAACTGTTCGAGTTATCATGTTCACACACACACACACACACACACACACACACACACACACACACACACCTTGATCAAAACATAACACCTGCTCTGGCTTTGCAAGCATGGGTGAAAAAAGCTTCAGTCTGATCACCGAGTATGTATTTTCTTAAAATATTGTTGGTGTCAACAAATAACTTTTTTTTTTTTTTTTTTTTTTTACATAATTTGGACAGACCTCCAGTAGTGACGGGCTAATGGAAGGTGTATCCAACATTTTGGTTCCAAATTTTTCTCCAAAACAAAATAACATAATTTGGTGTTAGCATTAATAGTCTACATAATAGGCCTTCATAGTTAAGTGGTTAACTCAGTCACAGTTTGGAGTCTCTTCCCGATGTTGTTTGGTACAGTAAGAATAATTGGTCGAGCGAGCGAAGCGAGCGAGAACACCAAATTTAGTCACAGCTTGGCCCCGACATACGTACCCGAGCAAAAGATTTATCGCATCAGCAAGAAATGGGGGCAGGGGTCGGCAGGAAAACTCTGTAGTATAGTAGAGAACTTTTTGTATATCTCAGCCAATTTTGAAGTTACAAGAAAGATAGAGACCATTTTGGAAATCGCATAAAAATCTTCAATTATTTTCATTTTATAGAGAACCCGTAATTCCCAATAGTTTTTCCGTAAATCGAGGAAACGATTTTTTATCAGGCAGATCAGTGTAACAGGCTGCGTAAAAAGTAAAGGTCTCAGGTTCCGTGAGTAGCGCTGCAGTAATTTCATACGACTGCTGAGAGCAACCAGGTTTTGCCTTTTCAAAACAAATAATACCTTATGTTTGGCCCTAGACCTAAAATTATTACAAGAGGTGTATTGGTTTAAGGCGACAGGCAATAGATAGATATATGATGGCGATGATGATGATGATGATTAGTATTAGTATTAATATTAGTACTAATATTATTATAATCTAACAGAATGTTTTGACAAGTTCCGTTCCAATTCGATCTTCACCAAGGTATGGTCTTTAGCTACCAATCTGCATGAATGAGGTTTCTAGGTCTGTGCCGAAGAAGACGAACACTGAAAAACAAACAGACGCTATCACACCATCTCACTGCTATGTGAAAACATACAACATACATCACATACCGAACCTGGAGCAGTTTTATTCTGAAACGTAATTCTCAAGTAATGATGTTGATTTATCTTTTTTATCAATATTCAGTGAGGGAGATCATTAGACACTGCAGTTAACAGTAAAAAAGTATGCAAAACTGGTATAGTCAACATATATTTATGAAGCAGATGAACAGGTACGTTATGCTAGTTACACTCATGCACAGCAGAGGTCATCTGTCTGTTACAATGATGCCACAAGAAAAAGCACAGAATGAAGAGTGGTTTCTTGAACCTAAACCCATTATCTGAGTATGAGGAAAATATGTACCTAAGTATCACAGAAGAACATCTTTAGATTTTGTTGTTGTATTTAGAACAATTTACGTACTTCCAGTTTAAGGAAAAAAACATTTTTTTTTTTTTTTTTGAGAGTGCAGGTTGTCCGCCTATTGTTTGATGATATTTGACATGTGCAGGTGATTTAAGTTAAAGGGAAATGTAACCTGCCAACTGCATTTACTACACTCAGCTGTGGATATCTCGATAATAAACATTGACTTGGCCCTCAAAAAATCACTCTGCAATGAAGCTGATGTTCTCCTGGTCTCTCCGTTTGTAACTTCTTTAAGCTGCATATCCAAGGCGAGGCCCGGACTAAAGAGCACTAACCGACTTCAGGAAAGATGGTAGGAGGTTCGTGGTGGATTTCGCCCTCCAACTAGGCTTTGAGTGACATCACATCCACAAATGTTGGGGACTGTACTTAAAAGTAGTATAAAACCTAAGAAGGAAGTCTAAATAATAAAACATGTGCTCTGACTAAGTCCGCGTATTCATCACTCCTGCTGGTGTCAACGCTGTTTTTGAATGAGGCAGACACAGTCAATCCTCCAAAGAGTCAGAGGAGTTGAAACAAGGGTTCCTGTTTACATGAAGGAATTGCAACACAATCTCCCCTTTAAGGGAAGGAGATGAAACAAGGGCTCTTATTTTCATGAAGTTGAAACAAGGGCTCCTATTTACATGAAGGAGCTGGAACAAGGGCGCCTGTTTACATGAAAGAGATGAAACAAGGGCTTCTGTTTACATGAAAGAGATGAAACAAAGGCTTCTGTTTACAAGGAGTTGGAACAAGGGTGTCGGGACAGTCAAACACTGGATAATGTTATTGATCCTAACCATGCTGAAGCCAACCACTGTGGGGCAAGAGTAAATACAGTAAAACGGATAAACATAGATCATCTTCCCCTCGACCTCCTAGCCTATCTGACACACCCATTAATTTCGACTTAGGATCAGCTGGTGACAATGGAGCAAAAGAAGAAAGTGAAGAAAAAGGAGAAAATGAAGAGGAAGAAAAACTGCTGTATACCGCGAGTGTTGCAAGTTGCTGAACGTGGCCTATAAAGCTGTTAAAAGCAGACACTATGAGGAGATTTGAACAAAAGCACAGGACACATGACGAGCTACAGTGAAGACTTAGAGACAATGGTAGACAAAGGAAATCACGGAAAGGAAAGAAATAAGGAATGAAAATAGATGACAGGGAAATGTGGAAAGGTTCGTCAGACCTTTTAACTCTTGTAGAGCACCAGGGATTCATTGTGGGTCGTGGAGTGAACATGCAGGTGTTATGAGAAGGTATACTGCACAAGTGAATCATTAATTTTAGTAAGAGGTCACGAGAAAGGTACCCCTAAAAGTATCAATAATTTTAGTATGAGGTCACGAGAAGGTACCCCTAAAAGTTTCAATAATTTTAATATAAGTGACTCAGGTATGGACTTAGACAGTTCGAGTGAGGGGCAAGACAGTGCTCCAGGAAATATATATCAACAAAGGAATAAGGATGAATAGGAGAGAACAGATTTTGGTGGCTGGCAGACGGGACAGATTTGAGGGTGTCTCGGGATACATTTCTGCTGAGAGGAGCAGACAGTCACACGATCATGGACAGTAAAAAGAATTTGGTGAGTGGAAGTATCTAAGATGGGGAGACTGAGAGTGTACACATGTACAAGACAGGGGAATTTCACATGCATAAGCATAAATTAAAAACGCCGATTAACTTCTGCTCGATATCCAGCAATAATTAATGCTAGTCCCAGATCGTGGGGATAATTATAGTGGTTATTTTGTGGTAAGTAAGAATTTGATTAAGCATCCGATACTAATAAGTGCATCATTATGGAACAGTATCAGTGTTTGTAATTGTAACTGAGTTAAATCTCCATGTATTGCGTGACTTGTTTCCATTTCTGCTCCTAAAGTAATGTAACTGTCTTGTATTAAATTAGTAATAGTAATGTAAAATACATATCTGTGTTTATGAACTTCAATGTGTGGAACAGTTTTCATTGTAATCTGGGAGGGAATTGAGACAGAATGGGATACTCAGTGTCGCATTGTCCTAACTTTAATGTTACAGATTGTCTTTCGACTTGTCAACACACTCCCTACTGCTAGTGTTCTCACTCTACCTATCTAGATAAATAGCAGTGATATATCGTGCTCATTGAAGATGAATGTGAAACATGTAAATGATTACTGAGGGAGTGTAGGGGACGACAGTAGTGGCAGCTTCATAGGATATTTTAGGCCTTAATCATTTTTTATTCCATACCAGGGAGTCTAAAATGTGATTGTATGGAACCCAGTGATGAATCTAGCACAGACTAAGAGACTGTTACCTTTGAATTAGAATATACACCATCAGATGGATATTCCGAAGTATCAGCAGAAAAGGCAGAAACAGAACCAGACCAAACTGCAGGGGCCATTGCGATTTTTTCTGATCAATTGTCGCAAGCAATGCTGACACCTGAGAGTTTAAATTGTGATTGTATGGAATCCATTGATGAATCTAGCACAGACGAAGAGACTGTTACCTTTGAATTAGAGTATACACCATCAGATGTAGATTTTGAAGTATCAGCAGAAAAAGCAGAAGCAGAACCAGACCAAACTGTGACATGTAGAAGTGTATAGTATGTAGGAGGACTACTGGGCCTTGGGAGCAGGCTGTGAAGCCTATGCCCAGTGTCGGACACACACACACACACACACACACATACACACACACACACACACACACACACACACACACACACACACACACACACACACACACACACACACACACACACACACACACACACACACACACACACACACACACACACACACACACACACACACACACACACACACACACACACACACACACACACACACACACACACACACACACACACACACACACACACACACACACACACACACACACACACACACACACACACACACACACACACACACACACACACACACACACACACACACACACACACACACACACACACACACACACACACACACACACACACACACACACACACACACACACACACACACACACACACACACACACACACACACACACACACACACACACACACACACACACACACACACACACACACACACACACACACACACACACACACACACACACACACACACACACACACACACACACACACACACACACACACACACACACACACACACACACACACACACACACACACACACACACACACACACACACACACACACACACACACACACACACACACACACACACACACACACACACACACACACACACACACACACACACACACACACACACACACACACACACACACACACACACACACACACACACACACACACACACACACACACACACACACACACACACACACACACACACACAGACACACACACACACACACACACACACACACACACACACACACACACACACACACACACACACACACACACACACACACACACACACACACACACACACACACACACACACAAATGCAGGGGGCATAGCGATTCTTTCTGATCAATTGTCGTAAGCATTGCTAACAATCAGAGAGATGGTGTACACCGGATAAGGGGTTTAGTATACTTTTCAGTCAGTAAACACACATCGCTAACTGAGTACCCAAGTTCAATTCTCGAGCCTAATGTTAGCACATGGATAATGGAGATAAAGAACAAGACGATTTGACCTACTGTAGGTGGGACTACACATGGCAGGTGTGATATAGCTGAGGAGTTCAAATTAGGTGGTGTTCATAACAAATTTGAACAATTTATACATAAGGCGAAAGGCAGCTGGGGGGGGGGGGATTTTGAGTTTGCTCTCCTAACATTTTACCCTCCTGAGAAAACTGTCCAACCTGCTCATCAGGCACTGATACAAGCAAGATGTTATCCGGGCGAGTGTATCATTCATTACTGGTCACGACTAGTTAAGCTAGCTAATTGGGCTGTAAGTATTAGGTCTGCTTTTGGAGAACCTGCTGTGAATACGGCCATAAAAATATTCATGGAAATGCACTGCAGCCAGTATACAGTCACTTTTAATGCTGACGAGTACGATGATCCCGATAAACTCTTGAATAAGGCCATTAGTTGAGCAGAACGGTGCAATTCTCCACTCGCCGAGGATAACGTAGCAAAGAAAAGACAACGTGACATGATCATGCATGTGAGTGAGGGTAAAGTCTTTGCTAAAAGAGGAAAGATACATACAGTACTAGGAAGTTAACCTCTGTGAACATAGGAAAATGTAACGAATGAGATGTTCCCTGTTACAGGGCCCACACATGCCGTGCCACGAGGCCAATCTCACGAAGCCAGTATAATAATTTGTCAGCTGAAGAAAGAAAAAAAAATATGTTTCCGTTGTGGTGGATCGAGTCACATGGCAACTCGTTGTTCCTCTAAAGTTGACAGCTGAGGACAGGTAACACGATGTGATCACTGTACGAGCACAACTCACAACAGTGACTCGTGGGAAAAAAAGAGGTAAAGAATTCTAAACAGAAAATAGGGTGGAATGAAGAGGCAGATCAGGCTTTCAGAGTTCAGAAGGGCTAGTTAATAGATTATGTAGCTTTTCAGTTCCCCTCCTTTGATAAGACGTTCTATTTAACAACAGATGGAATCAGTACAGCAATAGGTGGAGTACTTCAGTAAAAGGATGATAGATTTCTTAGGCCACTAACATATTTGAGTAGAGCTTTGAATAAGGTTGAGATGAATTATGCCACTACTGAACAAGAAGCCTTCAGTATAGTGTAATGGCTACGTATCAATCAACCCCTTATCCTAGGATGCAAAGTTATTGTACAGACGGATCACCGATCCCTCACGTGGTTGTTTAATGTTAAGGAATCGTCTGGAAGGATTGCTAGATGGCAAATCTAGGTTGCTGAATATGATATAGATGTGTCTTATCTACCCAGACATCAGAATAAAGTGGCTGATGCCTTGTCACGTCGCCGTAGCAAGGCACAGGATGATGATGCGAAGGTTATATTGGTTGTTGAAAGAATCGTGACGAACCTTGATACTGTCAGCTAGAACCTTGATGAGCTGTAGAAGCAACAAGATGCACATCCATTTTGGGGATCGTTGAAAGCAGTACCTTCGCGGAGAAGTCCCTCAGACCCCTAGACTGGCTGTCCCATTTGAACAGTTTTGTCTCCGCCATGATGGATTGCTTTACTGAACGGAAGCAAGAGCTTATGAAAATGGGAAAAATGGAGTTCCCCTGAGCTAAGCCCTGTATTGGACTATATAGCCCCGCTAGGGTTACAGGAGCGAGCTACCACTCCCGGCACGGCAGCCCGGGCGAGGCTCGAACTCGCAATCCCCCGATTACGAGTCCGGCGCGCTACCACTGTGCTACCGCGCCCCCCAGCAAGAGCTTATGAGGATAATGACTTACTACAGGAGGTTGAACTTGAACATTGTGTGCCAGCAGCATTACATTTGGCCCATCATCTGCCACTGTCATGTCATGGTCGGACCAAGGTCACTATAGTGCATGCTACGAGATTCGCGAATTGGCCAACTATAGTCAAGGATATTACCACTCTGAGTCGGCACTGCACACAGTGTATTACCTCTAAGAGGTCAGGGGACGCCCTGGCCCCACTTATGAGGTACAGGGATATGCCCATGGTATCAGGTCTATTTGGATATGTCTAAGGCAGGACACAAGTATGACCAGATATCTTGTTGCTGAGCCATTAGAAACTAAAATTGCAGAGGAATTTGCATCTGTATTCGTTGAGATGGTTGTATGCGTTCATGGATCTCCACAATAATTTGTCACTAAAGCAGAATTTGTGAATGCCATACTACGTGGAGTAGTGGACATACTCCAAATGGGGCACATCAACAACTACACCTTACCACCGTTTTGCAAATGGGTTAGTGGACCAAGTGAACGGAACCGTGATTCAGTTCTTACGAACAATGATCGAAAGAAATTCAAATCATTGGCGCCGAATGATTCATTTGGGCTGCATGGCCTATAACTCAGGGTTTAATAGGTCAATTATGGACTCTGTATAATTCTTTTTGTACCTGAGATATCCACTGGTGCCATATCAGATAAATGAATCACAGCCACACTATAATGTGAACGATGCTAAGTACATGCTAGCAGCCATGGCAGCTACATTTTTCCAGAGATGCCAGCTGTACGTGGATCGAGTTAGTACAGAGAATGAGAATTACAGAAGTAGTAAGGCCGCTGTCAAACCTCACTGTGTAGGGGACAGAGCATAATGCATACGATTACTAAGTGAGAAGATGCTAGGAAACTACATCTACGTTATGCAGGACCATACAGCCCATGAGTGACATAGTAATTTAAGTACGTTGAGTAAAGGATGGAGTTGTCTCTACGCTACACACTGATCATTTGTGGGTAGTTCCTGAAGCTTCTATCACGACAGAAGATAACAAAAATGGTCGTCGTGCGGACTCAGTGCATGAAGCCGATGTTCATGATGATGATAATCATGGTGAGAATGGTTCAAAATATTTCTCTGCCATAGCAGTATACAGCCACGGTGCAGGACGTTCATCTGGGGACAACTCTCGAGATAATCAAAGTTCTATGGGTATAAGAGAGAAGCAAGACACACAGGAAATGCAAGATACGCAAGAGACACAAGATATGGTAAATGAAGGTAAAGGGAGTAAATAACCTGAACCAGGAAGATGGAAGCGAGAATGAGAGAAAGGTGGATGGCATGATCGAAGAGGAGGTCAGCCAGACAGCGCGCTGCGTGAGCTCTCGTGACGTCACATCAGCCCTCTGGAGATCTGGTTCAGCTTGTCCCGTTCCGCGCTCTCTCCTTGCTCTTGTCAGTTAGCATTCTGGTCACTGCACCACAAAACGGATCACGAGACGTTCAGAGTAAATAAAACGTGTTTGTGCCCACAATGCCAAGCAGCTGTGCAATTAATGGTTGTTCAAGCCATAAACGCTACCCCACCTTGGTGGGAAGGTGCATTTAAGTATAAAAAAATATATATATAGAGAGAGAGATAGACAGATAAGAGAAACATAAATTAAGTTCTGCTGTGGAATGTTACAGGCAGACGATAATATGATTTATTGACGTATTGACTATGGTTATAGTAAATGGTTATAAAGACATAAAATATACTGTAGGAGAGATGGAGCTATGAATGAAGCAGTGTGGACGAATCTCAGATAGCACGTCCAGGCCGACGCCAGCCAGCCAGCCAGCCAGCCTTCAGAGCAAGGATTGGGAAGGCAGTGGGGCGCGTGTGACGTCATGCAGGTGGGGATTCCTCGCTGTCTGGCTGACCTTCTATACTTAGATCATGGTGGATGGAGTTAGGGAATCCCCGGTCAAGGCAGTCTCCCCGACACTTAATCGTTCATCCTCTGCTAATGACTTGAGGTGGCAATCCCAGCTCCCAGGTATAGCTTGAGATCACATACGACTGTAGAAGACTTACCTCTAGTTATGGACAGACCATTAGAGCACACTGGTGAGAAGACTGAACCTTGCAATAGCAAGGAATAGAGATTAAGTCATAGTATTTATTTTATTTTGTTTCAGATTTTGCAGTTTGCTGTCGAAGTGTCAGGAAATACGAGACACACTGACCCATATATACTCAGCAGCCTGCTCCAACGGGCCGTATCTGTTCTCCAGTCTCCAAGCTTATCTCGACAGGAAATCATTATGTGGCCCCTATTATGTTAATACAAGATGAGCTATACAAATCTCTTATTAATGCACCAGATCTTGTTGACACTATTAGATGGATTATAGATTACATGGCCAATTCATCCTCTCTTGTGTCATCACTGAAGGAAACCATAGCTTTATTCCAACATGAGTTTGATGTTAGATTTGAGGATTTAAAAAATTCTGTTCAGTATTTGTTGTCAGATGAACCACTGACAGGTTGTAGACCCAGGGGTGTGACTGATCTTGTTGGTGGTATTGCTAATGCTTTATTTGGTACTGCAGCTTAGAACCAGGTAGACCAAATTCATGCCAGATTGGACAAGATTAAAGAGATGTCTGAAATGGTGTGTCAAGTATTGAATATACTCTCAGATCTTAAAAATTACCATTAGGGATATGTTTCATATGCAAGCTTCACTTATCAAATTGCAGGAGGCAGCTAATATTTCATTTTCGTTCACTCATCATCTAATCCTGTGTTGCCTCATGAGGATCGTAAGATCCCGGGGCGAGGCAAGTAGGTCCTGACATAATTATAAGATGAGAATGACCAGCCTCACTTATCCGTCACCCCTACCACCATCACAACCTCAGCCTGCCTTCATCACCATCATTACTACATCCACCACCTCCAAAATCATCATCATCACCATCACCATCACCACAACCTGCCTCAATCACATCTCTCTCATCACGACCACCACAACCACCACATCCAAGCCTCTTAGCATCAACATTCCATCCTACAACATCACATTACACCTCGGAGCATCAGATTACACCACAGCATCTCATTACATCTCACAACATCACGTTAAACCATGTCTCATTACGCCTTACAACGTCACATTACACCACGTCACATTACATTTCACGTCTCATTACACTTCGCGTCACACCTCATAATATCACACTGCACGTCACATCGCACTGCACCGCAGAACATTACACCACACCTAGCCACATTACGCCTTACATCACATTACGTCATAGTACACCTCACAGCTTCATATTACACCTCATATCGCTCTGTGCCTCGCATCACAATATACCACGTCACATTACACTTTAAACCTTCACATCGTACTTAACACTACGACATTACACCAAGTCACATTACACCTTAAAACACCACATTGAACCTTATCTCATTACCCCACAACATCACATCGTACCACAATATCACATTCCTCCACATCACATTTCGTCTTATCACATTACACTACAGCATCACATTACACCACATAATTTACACCACAGCATCATATTACACCATATCACATTACACCACAATATCAAATCAACGAAAAAGGTCTCATTACACCACAGCATCATAGTGCGCTACATATTACCCTACAACATCACATTATCCCATATTACACTTCGCCATTACACAGTACACCACTACATGTCATTACACCAATTCACATTACAACACATCACATTATCATTCATTATATTGCAGTGCACCACAAGACAACATTACTTCACACCAGGCCACATTACTCCACATCACTTTAAAAATGACAGCATCACTTTACTCCACAACGTCACATTACGCCATAATGTCGCATTACATCTCACATCATATTACACCACACATCAAATTACACATCGTAATGTTACATTACATCACAACCCCAAATTACAATAAACAACATCACAGAACACCTCACAACATCACAGAACACCTCACATCACATTACACCACAACACCACATTACACCATTCATCACATTACACCACAACACCACATTAACGCACATCAAAATGCAGTACTCTCACGTTACATCCCACAGCATCAAAGTACACGTCACAATATTGCATTGCACCTCACAAGAAATTAACACATCTCACATTACACCTTATGCATCACACCTCACGGCAAAAACACGAAATAACTGGTTACGGAGCATCTCCAAGACAACGAGTTGGCAAGTGTGGCTAGTAGTAGGTATTGTATTTGTTCCTTATTAATGATCTCCACCTATTACCATAGGTGAAGATCTTTCCATCCGTCATTATTTATTCCGTCACTTTGGGGGTCCGATTTTCATCATACTTTTTGAGGATGTACACAGCACCATGACCATATTACGCTGACCCAGTTTCAGTGACTTTGACCTACTTTTCATGGTCACAGGTCCAAAAATGTCCAAAATTTACGAATTTTCTGCCTCAGTTCACTCCAAAATTATTTTAGATACATGAACATGAAAGGAATTTCCGCGATAATATTCTTTTCCAAATAACTGTATAGAAAAATCTTTAAGGTCATTCATGCGTGACATAATGATATTCTGGAAATCACATTATTCAACAATTTTCAATCGTTCTTCCATGCAGCAAAAGACTGAAACATAAATGTGCCACTTCGTGGCTCGAGAAGTTTCGTCTGGTCCTGGAGTAGGTTTGTACACTTTTGGATGCCAGTTTGACCAACTTTTTTAAGTTATTACAAAAAATTACTTGGAGCAGGTGGAGGAGGTGCAGCGTGTGAGGTGGTGGGTGGGGTGAAGAGAAGACGAAAGGGGGTGCAAGAAAAAGCATGGTGGAATAAGGAGGTGAGGCAAGCTGTGGTGCAAGCATGTAGTGAGTGGATGCGAAGGAAAGGCATGGCGGAAGTTGAGAAATAGACGAGAGAGTTATGTGTAGAGAGGATGGGAGAGGTGAACAAGATAGTAAAAGAGAGCAAGAAAAGAGTACATGAGGAATTTGGAAGGAGTTTTAGTGCAAAGTGGAGGGAATGTAAGAAAATGTTTTAGAAGGAGGTAATGAGAGTTAGACATGGTGATAAAGACGTTAGTAGGGGAGTGAAAGATGAAAATGGTAGACTGATAATGGAGAAAGGAGGAAAGGTGAGCAGATGGAAAGAACATTTTAAGGAACTGTTAAACATAAAAAATGAAAGTGATGCGAGTATAAGTGGCTGGGGAATGGCTAGGAGAAGGAGTGTGGTATGAAGGGAGGGAGAGATCAGCAGGATGGAAGTAGTGGAAAGAATGAAGAATGTCAAAATGGGGAAAGCCCCAGGAACTGATGGGCTGTTAGGTGAAATGATGAAGCATGGGGGAGACATAGTAGCAGAAAGGATATGGAAGATGTGCAGACTGGCCTGGGAGGAGGGTAGAGTCCCAGAGGATTGGAAGTCAAATATAATTATTTCCCTGTCCAAAGGAAAAGAAATGAAAATTGCGGTAATCTTAGTGTAATAGGCAAAGTATATGGAAGGATACTTATTGAAAGAGTTAGGGAAAACACAGAGGACTAGCTGGAGAAGAACAGGGAGGTTTTAGGAAGGGAAGAGGTTGTGTAGATCAAATACCAAAAACCATCCTTAGGTCTTTAGTGGAAAATTTTCTAGAGAAGGGAAAGAAGTTGTATACAGCCTTCATGGATTTGAAGAAAGCTTATGACAGAGTGGACAGACAAGGAATGTGGAACATACTAAGAATATATGGAGTAAATGGGAAGTTGTTGAATGCCGTGAAGAGCTTCTGTGAGGGTGCTATGGCTGTAGTGTCTGGATAGCGAACTGAGTGAAGCTTTCTATCTGAATGTTGGGTTAAAACAAGGATGTCATGTCCCCATAGTTGTTCAGTCTATATATGGGTGGGATTATAAAAGTGATACAAGTTGAAGCAGCGGGTGTTGGAGCGGCCCTAATGAGAGAGGGCAACGTTTGGAAACTTCCTGTATTGTTATTTGCAGATGATTCTGTATTGTTAAGTGAAGACAAAGGGGAATTGGAGAGCTTGGTGAATGAGTTTTGGAGAGTGTGGAAGAAACAGAACCTAGAGGTAAATGTAGGTAAGAGTGAAGTTATGGTCTTCGAGTGAAATGGTCACTGAATGTGCAGCGAGGTTGGATGGTGAGGAAATGGAAAATCTGAGCACTTTTAAGTATTTGAGTGGTGTGATGAGTAAGGCTGGAAGTTTGGAGGATGAAGTGCTTGAAAGGGTACCGGTACAACAAGGAAGAATGGTTGCTGTTTCTTTGAAACCAGTGATAAGAAAAAAGGGAAGTGAAGATGGAAATTTAAAAAGTTGTTGCTTGACAGTATTGTGACACCAACTCTAACATCGAAGAGATGCTTGTGCCTTGCTGGAGAGACACAAGACAAGAACGGGAGCAGTGGAAATTAGTTATCTGGGAGGAACATGTGGAGTTACATGGAAAGACAAACTGGCAAATGATGATGTAAAGGAGTGTTGTGGTGTGGATGTGATAGAAAGCGTTAGGAGAAATATATTGAGGTGGTTTGGACATGTGGAAAAGATGGAGAGCGAGAGACTAACGAGGAGAGTGTATGTGAGTGAGGTGGAGGGGAGGAGGGGAGGGGGAGGCCGAGGATAAGATGAAGAGATGGAGTGGAGAGGTATATGAGAGAGAGGGGTGTGAGAGGGGGGAAGGGCAGTGAAATGGTGGGGGCAGGGCGACATGGAGATGATTAGTTTGAGGCCACCCTTTATGGGATTAAGGCGTCTGGCAGTAGATAGAGATAAAAAACATAGTTCGGTAATATTCTCATAGGTAGAGATCAGTAGGCTAAAGTATTTGTCTGTGACAGTTACAGTCTTCTAGATTATCGTTCGTCTTCTTCTTCTTCTTCTTCTTCGTCTTCTTCTTCTTCTTCTTCTTATTATTATTATTATTATTATTCAGTAGTAGTAGTAATAGTCGTAGTAGTAGTAGTGGTAGTAGTAGTAGTAGTAGTAGTAGTAGTAGGCATAACCCCATATGCAACCTGAAATGCGACAGTGGCCTCCAAAGTTGTTTCCTCCTGCAGTCAACTAACCTCTTTGGGGGGAATAGAATGGGAGCTGAAGGACGCTGGGATATCCGGGGACTTGAAGAGTCGGGATGTATCATTGTCACTAATTAAGGAGGCCCTCTCCAGCACCCATTCGTCGGGATTCTCAAGCATATTTACGGTCGATCGCCTTCCAAAAACGTAATTTGTTTCATCACGAAGAAAAAGCAAAAGAAAGTGGACAGTATTCCAATGTTCAGCTTCTACTAACAATGAATCTTAGTTTCCAGCGAAAAATTATCGTACAGTAGAAATTTTGTAAAAGAAGAGCAGGGAAAGTGAGGCGCACAATCTTCCTATATCTCTCCTCCCTGAGTACACATACAAATCTACATTACTGGAGAGAATCACTCCCGCTCGAAGAAGTTGTCTTATCGAACTACAGAGATTATTACCTTTTTTTTTTTTTTTTTTTTTTGCTTCATTTGTTTTTTCTTGTAATGTGAGACTTCTCTGGTTTGTCTTTGCTTAATTTCAGAAGGAGATATATTAAATAAGGCATTGCCTCGGCCACCTTTATTGTTACTCGTACAAACAGTATCTTGCCCATGTCCCAGTGACAAGCTTCGACGTCGAGTGTAGTTTGAATATTTATAGCCTTCTTCACATCCTTACTCATTGATGAAACTTCTGTGTCATTTCCTTGCATATTTTCAGCTACAAATTTATGAACTATGAAATTAAGTCTACTTTCATTAATGTTACCAGCTGGAGCTCAATTCCCCACCCCTATTGTCCTTATGACTAGCTCAGTTTTTTTTTTTTTTTTTTTTTTTTTTTTTTTTTTTTCCGGCCTATCAACCATTGGGGCCGAAGCCCCTGGTTATTAAGGCCGTGTATATACAGTATATATATATATGTATATACATTTAAACATATATACATATATATACAAACATATATATATACATACATACACATACACACACAAACACACACACACACACACACTTCCATGCATACATACAGACACACTTTCATGCAAACGTACATATATATATAATAATTTTAATCTTATTTATTTTTATTTTTTTTTGTATTTTTTTTTTTTTAATTTTTTCTTGGTTTTTTATTTTTTATACCTTATAATAAACACAAACTAATCTAAAGCCCCTAAAACTAATCACCTAACAGACAAATCGCTAACCTATACTAAATCCTACAGAGACAAATAGCTAGACCTACACTAATGGTAAAAATACCTCGACTAACAGAACGCCATCGACTACAGATATGTAATGCCTTTCTACATTACATACCTGCACTCATCACCTGGTGACTGTCAGTCGAGGCACAACCTAATATAGGGGACATCAATATATGAAAGGGAACCAGACGAGTCAGGAACATTTCCATATACGTCAGCTGTCGTCCCTAATTAGAATAACTTAAGCAAGATAATATAATGTATTTACATAATTTGTACAAAAAGTGAAGAACCTCGCCCAGCAGACCACCATCGACTGCAAGTGCCCAATACCTTCCTATATTGCACACTTGCACTCATCATCTGGTGACTGTCAGGCGAGGAACTTGCTTAATGTAGGGGACATCTATATTAGAAATAGATCGGTGAGAGGAGGAACTATTTAAAATATGTCAACTGTCAACCCTAATTAATATTACAATATATACATATTTACTGTTCATAAAACGATAACCACGCAGTAAAAAAAGTCACATCACTCTGATCAGTCCGGTCTCTCTCAAGAAAGCCATCAATTTATCAGTCATAAATAATGTCCCCATCACCCAGGATGGTGGAAAGGGTGAAGGAGACGTCTACTGCGCCGCAGTAATTTATAAGTGAAGCACGTTCACGAATAAATCGCCGACAGCGCAGGATGATATGACTAATAGATAACACCGCATTACAGATGTCACAGTGCGGTGGGAAGCGTCTTTCCATATATGGTTTTATGTGGGTTAAAATGGTGGCATTCAGCCGTAATCGTGCCAACACTTTTTCTTTCTAAGCGACTGGGACGGTTGGCAGTGTCCCAGTCGCCCAGGTACGGCTTACAAGTTGGAATATTTAGTCTGGTCCACTGACCTTGCCACAGAAGATTTATTGATTTCTTTCCGAGAGAGAGACTCGACCGTAGATCACGAGGAACGTCCCAAGTCTCCTCGAGCTCTACAGCCGACTTTGCAAGTAAGTCAGCCTGCTCATTGCCGTAGATACGACAATGACCAGGCACCCAGATCAGCGTGAATGACTTGTTGCATGAATGCAACTTATTAACGATGCGGCCCTGGATCTCGTGAGAGTCCGTAGTACAAGATGCAATTGCCTGAAGGGCTGATTTTGAATCTGAAAATATGACAAATGAGTCATGTCTAGAATTGAGAGCATAGTCTATGGCTTTGTCAATAGCAAAAGTTCTGAAGTAAACACAGATGTATGAGTCGGCAACCGATACCTGAGGGCACATTCAGTCGACCACACACTTGCACCCACACATTCACTCGACTTGGAGCCGTCGGTGTACAATTGATGGGACCCCAAGTGACGAACAATGATGTTACGAAACAAGTGGTGGACCTCCGCCTCCGGCGCCTTGGCCTTTGGTGCTGGGAGCCATGTGACATCGACTGTAAAGCCGGGTGGCTCCCAAGGCGCTATATTTTTTAGCACCAACTTGTCACAGTCACTGGGGTCCACATCAAGCTCCTGAGTCAGTAAGTGGAGGCGGCGGCAAGTGGCCCGCACCCCCAGAAGGTGGTGGTATTGACGCAGGGGGGTACAGGCCACATTGCCGATATTGCTTTTCCTTAATGTTCGTAGTCCATACGAAAATGCCAGGTGGTCACGGCGAATACGGAGGGGAGGCACATTCGCCTCCACTTCCATACGAGCTACGGTACACCGGACAGCTCCAAGACACATTCGCAAGCATTTATTCTGTAACACATCCAATCCTTTCAGCGTGGCATCAGATGCCGAGCCATACACCTGTGCGCCATAGTCTAGCTTTGATCGAATAAGGGACTTATACACCATTAATAAAGATTTTCTGTCGGCATTCAGGTAGTACCCGCTAGGTACTTGAGGACATTTAACGGTTTATCACAACGAGCAAGCAAAGTATTAACGTGAAGTTTAAAATTCATTCTACGATCAAAATGTATTCCTAAAAATTTTACAGAATTTTGAAAAGGTACCGCCTGATTATCCAAAGTTAAGCACAAATTAGGTACGTTACGATTAGTGAAAACTATAGCGGCACACTTACGGACGGAAAACTTAAATCCCCACTGCAAGGCCCATTGGTGGACGGAGTCAAGGGCTGCTTGAATCCGCCCAGCCGAAAATTGTGCATTACGGGAAGAGTGCCATATTGCACAATCGTCAGCGTAGAGCGAGTATTTAAGATTCCTCGGGATGGGAGCTGATGACAGAATATCATTGATCATAATACTAAATAAAGTAGGACTAAGCACACTTCCCTGTGGCACCCCGTTTTCCTGGATAAATATATCCGATGTTACGTTACGGGGCAATTTGACAGAGAAAGTTCTGTCCCTTAAGAAATTTGAAATAAAAACAGGCAAATTTCCTCTTAAACCATAAGCATAGAGCTTCATTAGTATACCGTGGTCACATGTCATGTCATAGGCTTTATGGATGTCCAAGAACACCCCTATCAAGAATTCTTTATTGGCAAATGCCTCTGCAATACAATGCTCCAAATTCATTAAATGATCTAGTGAACTTCTGTATTTATGGAAGCCACATTAAAGTTCTTCGACTCTAAAAAAAAGAAGTCTATTATTAACCATACGTTCCATGACCTTACATAGACAAGAAGTCAACACAATAGGACGAAATGAAGTGGGATTCATAAGACGACCAGCCTCTTTGGGTATCGGTATAACGTGCGCAAAGTGCCATGAGTTTGGGAACGTTCGAGACGCCCAAATCTCATTGTACAATGCTAACATCTTAATCAGGTTGTCCTGATTAAGATGCTGGATCATACCGTACGTGATGGTGTCTGGTCCAGGGCTGGTGTCTTTACAGGATTTAAGGGCAAGGAGCAGTTCTTCTAGCGTAAACTCTTGGTTGTACGGGGAGTTTACGTCTTCTGTGGCAAAGTCTATATCTGTAGCTCAGCCGTGCGTTTATGATGTTGGAAACGCGGGTCATAATTGGCTGAGCTACTTACATGAGAAAAAACTCCTGGCGAGGATGTTAGCAACGTCCACGGGCTCGTCATAGATGTTATTATTTACTTGCAAGGTGGTGATTGGGAAATATGGGCCTTTATTATTTAATATTCTTATGGTGGACCAGACTTTACGTAATGGTGTTGTACAGTCACCGTGGACACAAAGGACCGCCAGGAGTCACGTTTAGCCCTTCTTATTATTCTCCTTGCCTCAGCCCATGCCTGTTTATATGCAATAAAATTTTCCTCAGTGGGCTGACTATCAAAAATCATGTATCTCCTCTTGCGTTTTCTTAATGATTGTAGTCAATCCGGCGTCCACCAATGTGCTCTATGCTTCGCATGAACTGTAGAAGTCTTGGGAATAGCAGCCTCAGCTGCGTGTAATATGGATTGGGTTATATTTTCGACCTTAACATCTATGGCTTCCCCAGATATATCTAAATTGGCGATCCTTGAGAAGGATCCCCAATCTGCTTTCTTATAGTTAAATTTTGGAGGTGGAGGGTCCGAAATGATGTCGCGTGTATAAGAAAGACAGATGGGTAAATGATCACTTCCCAAGGAGTCGTCGTAAGGGTCCCATGAGAGATCTTGATGTATACCAGGGGGAGGCCAAAGATAAGTCAATGGCCGAAAAGTTACCAGTACGATCATCTACACGAGTCGCTTCTACCATCGTTCAGAAGACAGAGGCTGGACTGTAGTATTAGGTCGGCTACTTGCTCCCCACGACCATCGATCCTCAGCTACCCCATTGATAGTGATGGGCGTTAAAATCGCCCAACACTAACTTATTCCCAGGGAGATGTTCAACTAGTGAATTTAAAGCATCACTATCAATGGGGCCATGTGGAGGACAGTACAGAGAGCAAATAGACAGATACGTGTTATTAAATTTTACTCTGCACGCGACAGCTTCCAGAGTAGAATTTAGAATCACTTCCGTTTGTGGGTGTGATTTATGTGTGTATATGGCTACTCCGTGACCTTCATATCTTCTATACGAGTGGTAGTGTTTGAACTGTGGAGGATCAGGGTGATCCTCCAGGCGCGTCTCCTGTAAACAAACAACGTCTGGCCTGTGTATAGAAAGCAAGATAGCTATATTGTGTAACTTATTCCCAATACTTCTACAATTCCACTGTAGTATAGTGAATGCGGCGGTTTAAGATTTACGGGGGGGGCCAGTGTGTTTAGTTTTTTTATGCCCCTGCGACCAGGCGAGTGGGCTACCGGGGACCCTTTCCCGGTGCTTGCTGACGGAAACCTCCATATTTTGGTCAATAACAAGGCTCCCAGATTCCACCGAGGAAGAGCTATTCTTCCTCTCCTCGCTGGGCTAGGAGCAGGGAGGACATGAGGACGTGGCTTTGAAAGGGTGGTGAAGTTATGTTTTACAGTCTTGTCAGGCTTCGATTTAGGCTTGACTGACTGAGAAGCAGCAGCAGCCTGTGAGTATGATGAAGCTTTGGGGAGGTCAGTTAGAGAGTTGGATCTAACAGGAGGTTTAGAGGTGGAGGTGGAGGTAGAGTGAGTGACTTGATTAACAAGCACGAGATCAGTCTGCGTCTCCACAGTGCACATCACAGGGCGGGACATCACTGCCGAAGCATAGGACCTATTCGGTGTAGGAGTTGCATGCAACTCCTTCACCTTTTTCCTTGCTTTGTAGAAAAGAGACACCCTCAGTTGCCTTCACCGCACAGACCTCTTTCTCCTCCTTCCACTTGGGACAATCCCTAGAGGAAGTGAAGTGAGCACCCTTGCAGTGAAAGCAGCTGACACCCTCTGATGTGCAATGGTCAGCATCATGTCCTTGTGTTGCGCACTTGCCACAGACTGATTGAGAAGCCCGACAAGACTTTTCATGGTGTCCATATAACTGACATCGTAAACAACGAAGTGGGTTAGGGATGTATGTCCTTACGTTAACAATTTCATACCCCACTTTGATATGGGTTGGGAGAGTCACTTTACCGAAAGTCAATATAACAGTTGCCGTTTTCGTCCTCCTGCCCTCGGAAAATCTAGTGATGAAACGGGCTTCAATTACATCTTCATGAGCAAGTTCCTGTACGATGTCGTCCTCATCCATGACCATGAGGTCCCTGCAAGTGATGACTCCCTTGCAGGAATTCATGGAGTGAGGGATCGTCGGCACAACATCATAGCAATGGAATTTGCTCATCTTCATCAAATCCTTAACCTGGGACGAATTTGCAGTCTTTACTAGGAGATCTCCGCTAGCAAGTTTTGACCTGTTCTACCTCTCCTGCACATCCATCAATCACCTTCTTGATAATGAAGGGATTGAGGCTGGACAGGGGAGTAGAACCAACCGCATGCAACAAAACAAAACTCGCATTTTTTACATTAATGTCTAGCAAAGGGCGTGTCCGGGGCCGTTCAGTCTGGGGGGAGACCGTCCGAGAGACAGTCGGGGGTCGGTCAGACTACCTCCCCCTGAAGGAGGGGAGGGCAGCAGTGGCGTCCGCCATAGGACCACCCCTAACGGGTGAAGTGGGAAGGAGGAGGAAAAACGAACAAGGGACAAACAACTGGGGACCACACACCTATGGCTAAGATTGCCCTCTCAAACCACTCCAGGGAGGCCCGATCGTGTTAATTCACACCCCAGAGCGATCAGTGGGGGGGACCCTCCGTGGGCGAGTAAGCAAAGGTAATCTTAGTAAATAGATATAGACACTTACTATATCTCTAGCAAGGGTAGGGAGGAAAATTAGTACTAGCTATCCTAAGTGTCACCAGAAGGGTGAAAAAAAAAAACTAATGCCGGTGAGGCAGCCCTGAAAACTAGAGGAGAGCCAGAAAAACACGTCTAAACTCTCCACGACCATGCATCAAAGTCCCCTCAGGCTCAGTCGCTGAGCGCGATTTGTTATAGTTTTGTAACGGCACATGGATACTATCGATACCACGGTTCACCATATCACACCCACCTCTCATTTTGCACCGTAGTATACCACATTTACAACAAAGACGGACATCACATCAACCACCACACCACCAGGTAATGCAGAAATGACACACGATGACACGACCTGAAATTCCAGGACAGGCTTGTTGCAGGCTGTGTGTGTAGAGGGGGGGGGGACTTACAAGAATGTTATCTCTCAAAGCGTGTTACTACCCAAACTAAGAACGTACACCTCCGGCCAGAAATTCGTGATACAGGGTAATCTGCCACCAGAGGTCAGGTTAATCGCACACGTCTACCCCCGCCCCCAACTGCCCTTCCTTACCCCCACCAAAACACTGATTCGTTAGGTTGATGGATCGGAGATATGAAGCTTCGCTCACTCTTACGTCTTGCCGCATGTAATGTTACTCTCATGTATCTTACTATTGGGTGTATTAGCAAGTGCATAGACCCATCTTCAGTTCCATGAGAAATGATTATATCGGAGTATTAGCAGATTACAGTACAATCACCCTAATTTATAGAGTTTGGTTTCCAAATAGTTATCCAACGTGTTCTAAGCGATAGACTTATGTGGCCAAGTAATTTGGCCACATAAGACCCTCTCCTGCCTTGTCATCAGGACAGCCACACATGCACCCACCTACTTTTCTACCTACCCACTCTACCCATCCATCACAACCCACGGACCTCATCCCGGCCACCCACCCAGCCCACAGATCCCTGCTATCCACCCTGCTAACCCACGAATGTCATACACGAAGCTCACCCAACAATACCCCTCAACACATTCACTCATTCACTTCTCTACCCTGAACCCATGCAGCCACCCAACCCAACTACCCAATTAGATCATCCCGACCACGCAATCGTGTCAGCCACCCTGGCTACCAACGGTGCTCTCTCACCCCGGCGACTCGCTGTCCACACATCCCAACAACCTATCTTGCCCACCGACCTCTACCACCCACTCTCTCCACTCACGATTTCCACCCACCCTGCTCACCCAACTATGCCATCCATCTCAACCATCCACTCAACCCTCCCACCTCCCTCTGAACACTCCCCACCCACCTCACCCTGCCCATCCACCCATCCTGTCCACCCCCTCCTCCCACCGACCCACCTGCCCATCCACATGCCCAACCACTCTTCTTATCCAACACCATTCACTCCGCCACCCCATTCACCTATTTGAACCCGACCTATCCATCAAACTCATCCAAACCTAACTTACCGACCCATCCCCAACCACCCACATATCCGGCCACCTACCCACCCAGCCCACCAAACTCATCCACTCACTAACCGATTTACCCCTACAACCCACCCGAAACCACTCCACACACCACACCCAACAAGTGT